>NC_066621.1:111870717-112085717 GCF_025201925.1 Gopherus flavomarginatus
ACCAACGGTTGGCCCTTGCCAGCCAATTCATACTCATGGGACTCAGGCTCTGGGGCTGTTTCATTGCTGTGCAGACTTCTGGGCTTGGGCTAGAGTCCGAACTCTAGGATCCTGTGAGGTGGGAGAGTCCCAGAGCTGGGGCTGCAGCCCGATCCTGGAAGTCTACACAGCAATGAAGCAGCCCTGTAGCCCGAGTCCAGTGAACCTGAGTCTCCTGGCATGGGCCAGCTGTGAGTGTCTAGGTGCTGTGTAGACATATCCTGAATCAGCTCAATGTGTCCTAGATCCCCTGGATGTGGTCCCACCTGGGTCGGCTTCCTTGTTGGTAACACCTCGTCCTGCCCATCCCAGGGGTTGGAATAGAGCAGAGGTAGACAACATATGGCATGTGTGCTGAAGGTGGCATGCAAGCTGATTTTCAGTGGCACTCACACTGCCCGGGTCCTGGCTACCGGTCTGGGGGGCTCTGCATTTTAATTTAATTTTAAATGAAGCTTCTTAAACATTTTAAAAACCTTATTTACATTACATACAACAATAGTTTAGTTATATATTACAGACTTATAGAAGGAGATCTTCTGAAAACATTAAAATGTATTACTGGCATGCGAAACCTTAAATTAGAGTGATTAAATGAAGACTCGACATGCCACTTCTGAAAGGTTGCCGACCCCTGGAATAGAGGAATATGGGGTGATAGGGGGACCTGAGCCTACCATTCCAGCAGGTCTTGTCACAGGGCCCTGAAAGTGTAAAAAATAGGATGGCTTGAGTCCTGTCCAGCTCTTGCTTACCTTCACAGTATTCTTGCTGGAAAATTAAAGAAGTATGGGCTGGATGAATGGGCTATAAGATGGATAGAAATTTGGCTAGATCATCAGGCTCGATGGGTAGTGATCAATGGCTCCATATCTAGGTAGCAGCTGGTATCAATCGGAATGCTCCAAGGGTCGGTCCTGGGGCTGGTTTTATCTTCATTAATGATCTGGAGGATGGCGTGGACTGTACCCTCAGCAAGTTTGCAGATGACACTAAACTGGTGGTAGGAGTGGTAGATACGCTGGAGGGTAGGGATAGGATACAGAGGGACCTAGACAAATTAGAGTATTGGGCCAAAAGAAATCTGATGAGGTTCAACAAGGACAAGTGCAGAGTGCTGCACTTAGGATGAAAGAATCCCATGCACTGCTACAGACTAGGGACTGAGTGGATAGGCAGCAGTTCTGCAGAAAAGGACCTAGGGGTTACAGTGGACAAGAATCTGGATATGAGTCAACAGTGTGCCCTTGTTACCAAGAAGGCTAATGGCATTTTGGGCTGTATAAGAAGAGGCATTGCCAGGAGACCAAGGGACGTGATCATTCCTTTCTATTTGGCATTGGAGAGGCCTCATCTGAAGTACTGTGTCCTGTTTTAGGCCCCATACCACAAGAAAAATGTGAAAAAATTTGAAAGAGTCCAGCAGAGGATAACAAAAATGATTAGGGGGCTGGAGCACATGACTTTTATGAGGAGAGGCTGAGAGAACTGGAATTGTTTAGTCTGCAGAATAGAAGAATGAGGGGGGATTTGATAGCTGCTTTCAACTACCTGGAAAGGGGTTCCAAAGAGGGTGGATCTAAACTGTTCTCAGTGGTAGCAGATGACAGAACAAGGAATAATGGTCTCAAGTTGCAGTGGGGGAGGTTTAAGTTGCATATTAGGAAAAACTTTTTCAATAGGATGGTGGTGAAGCACTGGAATGGGTTATCTATGGAAGTGGTGGAATCTCTTTCCTGTAGGTTTTTAAGGTCAGGTTTGACAAAGCTCTGGCTGGGATGACTTAATTGGGGTTGGTCCTGCTTTGGGCAGAGAGTTGGACTAGATGATCTCCAACTAGGTCCCTTCCAACCCTGATATTCTATGATTCTGTGATACCCCCAAAGAGTGTTCAGGAAATGCTCTTTGATGCAGCTGGTCAACTTCATTGTTAGTACAGAGAGAATTGTGACCATATTCCTGCCTCATTCTAATTTCCTTTGTGGTGGCTAACACTTCTGGGGAAGTTACAGCCAGAAGTCATTGAGCTAATCTGAGCATGAGGATTGCCATTGTATTTGGTCTTTCATGGATGTGCAGAGTGAGCCCTGTATGCTTTTTTCCGCATTGTTATGTGGACGCTGGCTTGAGAAGCTGGGTCAGGACTGTCTGGCACCAGCTGGTAATGCAAAGTGTATGGTCGTTTGATAACAATTGTTACTAACCTTCTGATTCCAAAGTGGTGGTATGTAAAATTTGAGATCTTGCAATTGCTACACCTGGTGTCTGGGAATTCATATCATTCTGCAGTAACTGAGATGTTTTACAGTACAGTAAGTTGTTCCCTGAGAAGAACAGTCTTTTAAAGCATGGAGTTGAGATTAAATGCATGTGAATTAGCATCTCTACAGGTTTTATCTCTCAAAGCCAAAATACTTATTCTCATCAACTAGAAAATATTCTTAACTGGAGAAATTCAGATCCAGAAACAATCTATCATTTGAATCCCCTGATTGTAGTATGAATTGATATTGAAGTTCTTACATACTGTGAGTTAATGCACTAGCATACTAGTTTATTGAATCTCAGTGCCAGCTAAACTGATATTCTGAAAATAAAATTCAGTCTAATAATTACATAGGTACCAAACTATTTATTATCTATTTATTTCACCTAGGTTTAGCTTTAATTAACTACTTGGAGTTAGGCTTCAAGGGTTATTCATTTTGGCCCTACTGGTTATGACTTTATGGAGGTCTGAAAGGATGTATGAGAGCTTGTAAAAGTCTTTAAACTTGGTTCTCCTCGTTATATGAAACCCTTCTGGGTCCAAGCATTTTTCACTTGTTCTTACAAAGCAGAGTGGTTACTCTAGGCTTCAGAGTAGATTTCACTATCTCTAATCTGTGATCTAATAATATTTTATTTACTTAAGTATTTCTTTAGGTCACACTGGTTGCTTTTTGTGTATTACTGCATTTTTTCTCCTCAACCATCATATGTAATTTTCTGAACTCTTATTCAGAGTCTACAGAGGTAATAATGTTTCCAGTGTATAGCCTAAGGTACAGCAGTTTTATTTTGCTGTTTTGGATATTTGAATTTTTCTGCCTTTCATTTCCTTCATATTTCTGAGTTCAGACTAAGTATGCATGCTGTTTGACTGAGCTCAGTGTTACATTGTAAGAATAAGGTATATACAAAAAGGATAGTAGTCAATAAATAAGCAGTGAGACCATAATGGTGTTGTTTTTAACAAAGCCAACATTTTGTGAACTAAGGGACAGATTTTTGAAGGTATTTCAAACCTGTAATTGGGCACCAAGGCACTTTTGAAAATCACATTGTCTTAAGGTGCTTAAATACCTTCAAAAATCTGGCCTTGAGGATGTACTGTTGTGTACTATTGTAAAAGGGCTTTCTGTTGTGGAAAGCATCTTACTGGCTCTTAAGGGTGTGTTTTTCTATCACAATTATGTACATCGGGACAAGTTAATGATATAAACTGTCTTCTACAAACATGAAAGGACAGACAGAGTCTTCAAAATGACTCTCTGACTTCAGTAGCCTTTAGATCAGGCTATTTATGAGCAGATTCGGCTTGAATTGGTTCCAATCTTTAAAATCTTCAAAATTTGACTTTAGTTAAAAAATAATGTTTTACTGAAATGCTGAATGCTTCCTTATTTTTCCAGCAAAACTTTGTTTTCTCCCCAGTCCTCTCTTATAGTGCACTTTCTTGTGTGTCGTGTCTAAATGTATGAATAAAACCCCCAATAACTAAAATTCTTTTTGCCTCAGTGTCTCAGTCATTGTAAGTATTTTTTTCTAAATTCCCAAAGTAATTAGTCCACATTCTAACAAACTGCCTGTAAAATTGAACTGTATGAATATTTGGATATGTTATATTTTTCACATAGTGCACAGTTAGCCTGAGAAACTCATGATAACATATCATTATGAGACTTCAAATAGAGATTAGACATTTATATGAATAACAAGCATATTCAAAGTTATAATGGTGTAATATATCAGAGGGGTAGCCGCGGTAGTCTGGATCTGTAAAAGCAGCAAAGAATTTTGTGGCACCTTATAGACTAACTGACGTATTGGAGCATGAGCTTTCGTGGGTGAATACCCACTTCATCAGATGCATGGTGTAATAGTAAATAGTTAAAAACAAGAACTTGAGGATTTTGGAAGTTATGTATGAACTTAGGTATATGCTTTGGGACAACCTATACCTGTTGGGAGTAAATTAGGAAACTATAACTGGGTCAGTTACCTCATACATGTCTACTCTGGGATTTCTTGCACTGTCCTCTGGAATATCTGCTACTGGCCAGTGTTGGTCACAAGGATACTGGACTAAATGAACCATTGGTCTGATCCATTATGGCACTCCCTACATTCCTGTTCTCTTATATATTACACATTTTTGAGTTACAGAAGCCACACAAGATAGCTGAAAGCACGAAATTTGTGTGATTTTGTTTTATTTTTAAATTCCATTTCTATTGTGTTCAAATTGTCAAACCAATTTACACTGTATTTAACCAAAACACTCCTAGGCTGAGAACATACTCTGCTAATATTCAACCCAGAAGCAAACATTTACAGCTGCATTATGTGAACCCCCAACATTTGTGATGACTGCACTGTTACAAATCCTTAAATGGCATTTCTAGACTACAGGCATCACTATACTATTTACTGCATGTATCTGCTATAGAACGGTGGTTCTCAGCCAGTGGTCTGGGGCCGTGAGCAGATTTCAGGGGGGTCTGCCAAGCAGGACCAGTGTTAGATCTGTGGGGGCGCAGGGCAGAAAGCTGAAGCCCCACTGCATGTTGCTGAAGCCTGGGGCCCTGAGACTCGCAACTTGGGGCTGAAGCAGAAGCCTGAGCAGTTTAGCTTTGTGGGGCACCCTGTGGCATGGGGCCCAAGGCAGTTGCCTTGCTTGCTATCACCTAATGCCAGCCCTGGCTTTTATATGCAGAAAAACAGTTGTTGTGGCACAGGTGGACCATGGAGTTTTTATAGCATGTCGGGGGGCTTCAGAAAAAAAGGTTGAGAACTCCTACTTTAAAGGGTCCTGTCTGCATATGCAGTAGTGTCTGTAAACCATTCGTATAACTGTAAGGATGACCAAAAGCCCTCGCCCCTTTCAGGTCCAACTGTGAAGTTCTTCAGTGTTCCTTTTCCACAAAGCAACTCGTAACCTACTAGTATTTTCATAAAGGTAAGAGGAGGAAGTAAACTATTCACTGTGATTGGTGGGGAGAAGGGGGTCAGTGGAAATGAAATTTGAATTTGCTGATGCAGGTCATCTTGTACATTTTTTCATCTGTAAGGCACTAATAAGACACATGGTGATTTGATAAGAACCCAAAGACAGTATAGCTAATATTAAGACTATAGAGAGTGGGTGATGGAGGTTTACTATCACTAAGGAACTGTCTATTTGAGTATAATCACAAGCAGTATAGGATTAAATAAAATTGAACAGTTACCTCTGAAGAAGGTTAGGTAGCAAGCTTTGTTCCTTCTACTGTATATACATGTAATGTTGGATCCTTATTGAATATTCCCTCTCTGTTTTTATAATTAAAACATCAATTTATACACAGAATAATTAAAACAACTGTAAATTTGATTTTAAAATCAGTTTTGAGTATTGTGCCTTGTCAAGCTACAAGAGTGGTTCCTGCAGCTTTACAATTTAGCATTAAGAGGCAGACAGTGACCGCAGGCACCTGAGTGGAAGGTTTGACAGTTTGATAAATTAGGAATGACACTTGCCAAAATGGCTGTCCTTCCCTCAGCCTGCCAGTGGAGCATTTACACACTGTTAATTGAATTGGCAATTTGTGTAACAGTACCTGCCCCTGAGCTTTTGTAATGCTGGAGCTGCCATTTAGCTCTGATAATCCAGGACTTGGGAATAAGGACGAAAAGCTTCACATGATATTATTGCAGATTTAAAATGACAGTTGGGGACCTTGTTGCCAATTTTCCATTAAATGAGAAATAATTAACAATAGCAATAACAAAGTCTTCTAAAGCTGGAAAGTTAAATTGACTTTTCAGCAGAATTGTGGTATAAAATTGCTTCTAGTGTGATTTATCAGATTGTCCTTTCAGTATTATATACCCTAAATACTATCATCTGATGGACCAAATAGGGGATATTTTCAAAGCTAAACTAGTGTGCAACTCTTTTGATTTATCTGATTTTTTTTCTTGCCATCTGAAAATTGAATTATGTTATCATGTTTCATACAGATAAAAAACTTAATGAAATATTAGAGATTCTGGTTTCTATGTCTGACAGTAATTGAATGATAACAGTAACAAAATGTTCAACCATAAATAAACAACGTTAATTATGAGAATTTTTAAGGTCGTTCCTGTAGTTGGTAGTTTGCATTTTCGTTCCCTAATATAGAGAGAATAAACTTCTATAAGATATAATGTGATCATCTTAAATGATAATTTTTCAGCTAATTGCTAAGTTATCTCCATGGTTCTTATGTAGTTGTCTTTATGAACTATATCAGTACTGGCTAATGAAGAGTTAGTCCGAGTCCCATAGTAGCCAAGAGCACATAAGTGAATTCTTGGGTTCAGTGGTCATTGAGGCTGAAGAATTTATTTCCTATAGAAATTAGATATTTAAAATCTTGTTGTTGCATGCCTAAAGACCAGCTGACAGATACAAAATTGTATCTCATATTTCCTGCACCAGGCTTTATACATGCAGTGACTATTCAAGCAGTACGCAAGTCTATTTGCACTATCAGTCATGCACATCTTAAATAATGTGGAGAGTGGGTGGAGCTGCCAGCCTGGCATACAAATCAAAGACAGGCCATTCTGCTAAGAAAGAAAAAATATAGTATTGTTGTTTATACATTCATTAGCTGCCAAAATAATGCTCAGTGCTATATGAAACATGGTAGAAGGTTTGATCCATGCCTTAAGTAATTTACAGTTTAAGAGAAAAAGTACAGTTCAAATATACTATACAGATTTGAAATCTTGTTATTATTATAACAACAACAGAAAGCTCAAATCAGGATGAGGGGCTAAACTCTGTACAAAGAGTGAAATAGACACAAGTCTTCCCACAGACAGCTTATAGTATTACTAGACAAGATAGAAAGGGATCGTCTTCCTACAACGTGCTTCAGGTGGCACGTGACCAGGATTCATCACCAAATTTGTTGTGCGGGTTAGATCTTTAGCTTCCCTGGCCCAGGCCTGGTACTGACTGAGAGTGTGATGTGAATGTTGATCCATGTGTCCTGTTCTCTTCCCCCTTCTCCCTCCCCGAAGATGTGTAACATACAGAGTGATCCCAGTGATGGTTGGCCATCATCTTAGCTCTAAATTGTTCGTTTTTATTTTTTAAATGTATATTGTCTAAACTACCTATTATAAGGGATGTGGATAAGATCGAGGGGAAAATGTGTAAGATGAGTTCCTAAAAGCATGGGTGTAGGAAAAGGAAAGAAGGAAATAGTGATGCTGAGAATGGAGGCAAAGGAGGAGGATATGGAGGGGAGCCTGGAGAGCTTAGAGAATGAAGCTAGCAATGGAGGGGCAGAAGGAGATGCATGCTGCAGGTTGAAGATCAAACATTCGTGCGGTTGGCGACCTCCCCCTCCCCTACACCTTCTTTTGTCTCTCCAGTTATTAGTGAAAGGCATTAGAAGGCCTTTCAGAAGACATGTGGGTTGAGGAGGGAATTGAATGTGGAGAGAGATGTAAAAAGGATGGGGTAATGTTGAAAATGATTCAAAGACAAGAGTGGGAGGGAGAGACAAATAGACGGAGGAGGCTTCAAGAGAGTAGGCAGTATAACATGGAGCATGGGGAAATAACTGCAGAAATGAAGGCAAGGGACACAAATTTGTACAAATCTTTGATGGTGAGAAGGAGAAACAATGAATTTGCTGTTGAAGGGAAAGGAAAAGCCAGTGAAATAATTAATATTTCTTGACAAAGATGGTAGGTGGGAAACAGGCTTCTGGATTATTGTTTTTTTTTTTTGTAAAGGGATTTAAGAAATCACTGTTCCTCCTATCTACTCCAAGAAGACATGAGGCAGGAAGGAATTAGTTACAAGTGGGATGTGAAACATGATTTTCAAAGGTCTGAGTAACTGAAGTTCTTCCTGACTTCAGTGTGATTTGTGCGTGCTTGACACTTCTGAAAATCAAGTCAAAAGGTGTGTACAGGAAGGGAGGCCCCTGGACTATTTGAAGAGGTAAAATTTGGGTAAGTGTTTGAATTACTTGGTTTAATCTTTTCCTGAGCTTCCAGCCTTCACCTGTCACTGATTCATATATGCTGGGAGATTGGAAGAATAGCTCAGTGGTTTGAGCATTGGCCTGCTAAACCCAGGGTTGTGAGCTCAATCCTTGAGGGGGCCACTTAGGGATCTGGGGCAAAAATCAGTACCTGCCAGTGATCAGGTCCCTTCCAGTCCTAGGAGATAGGTGTGTCTCCAATAAAAAAAAAAAAGTGGGTTTTCTCCAAAATATTTATTGAATTATTGTACATACTGTTCTTTGCATCATTTGGGAGGAAGGATGATCTTGTGGTTTGGACTCTGGGACTGGACATGGGGAGGTTTCTACTCCCTGCTCTTCCACAGAGTTCCTGTGTGATCTCAGGCAAGTCACCTAATCTCTTTGTGACACAGTTTTCCTGTCTGTAAAATATGGTGATAAAACTTTCTTACCTCAAAGGGTTATTGTGTAGCTTAATTCATTCATGTTTTTAAAGCACTTGGAGGTCTTTAGACAGAAAATGCTGTAAAGATGTGGTTTTTAAAAAAGTGACCAGTAGGGTTACAGATCTTATAGAGCAAATCTATCTGAAAAGCTATGCCGATAAAACACACAATAACAAGAGATTTGTGATACAAAAAGAGTTGTGTTCAAGAATCACTTGATTAAAAACTGTCAGATTCCATGATGAAAGCTGCTTGTCAAAAATCTTTGGTAGTAATGTTACAGGGTTTTAGGTTCTAGCACCCTTCCCAGCTCTTTTTGCGGACTTACACTGATATCTGATCAGGTGGTTCCTATAAAGTCCATGATTACAGAAGGGGTTGAGTGTGCCTCTCTGACGCAGTGAGAACAACAAACATAGGCAGAAGAGGAGCCCTATGTGGAGAAGCTCGTATTACAGCTATGTTCAGGAGAAAACTTATGTGGAGTTTTATATCTTTATCTTTATTATAAATTTCAATAAACCCAGGGAAAAGGGATAAGTTAGGGCCAGATGTGTTGTGTCTGTATTGTTTTAGAAGCATGGTGGAAACACCGGCTGCTTTTAAGTAGATTTCCCTGAACAACTGGTTACTGTGCTTATTAATTGTGCACTATTTTTCTGTACCTCAACCCTTCCTCCTGGTTGGGTTTCAGTCATTTCCTATGTGCGTTTTTTGGAATTTGCTCCTTTATTTTTATTCTGTTTTGTAATGTGTGCTCCTTTTATCTCTAGAATAAATTATATAAAATAACTGCATGATTGAAATACAAATAACTGTATTGACTAAGAAAAAGAAAAGTCTTCCACCCTTGCCCAATACCAAAAGACTAAGAATTATTGCCACTTAATCTGTCTCTTGGGAGAAGCCAAGGTAGGTGAGTTTAACAGTTCATGCAGAAGGTCAGGAAAACTGGCTTGGTTGGACTAAAGGAGAAGAGAGCCCTTCACTGGAATGGCCTTCCACTGGATGCTCTTTGTCTTTTACGCTCCGATTTAAATCTGTTCTAAAATGACAGGTAAAAATTTGAGGGGAGAAACTACTTTGAAGTAGTCAAGACACAAACTATACATAGCGCTCTAGGTGAAAGAAAACTGACCTTGAATTGCATCTGGAAATAGATTGAAAGCCAGTGCAGTTAGGAATGCTGGTATAATGTGTTCCCTGCATGAAAACCTAACAGAGCAGTCCGCTGGATTTCACCGTAGCTGAAGTTTCCAAATCATCTTCCGGTAATGTGGAATTCAGGAATCACTAGTATTTAGACAGTAGAGGTTTATGAAGATTATGACCATGACTATTCCCTTGTTCCAGGAAGCAGGATTGTAGAATCCCTCGTCTCCATTGACTTTCTGGCCCCCAATAGATTGTTTAGCAATTCCCTCTTGGTTTTAACAAATACCCATGTATCCTCATATCTCCATGACATCATATCCACTTGCTCTCTACCTTCTTGCTGTCTCTTTCCTGTAACTGTGCAGTTTGGAGGAAGGCAGTTTCTCTTTTACTTTTGCCGTCTTCTCTTTCAGGAACTTGTTCTTTGCTTTCTGTGCACTTTTCTTTTTATCCAAGTTTTCTGAAATATCGGAGCCGCTTGTTAATTTTTTTTTGCTTTACTGGTTCATTTTCATTAAGGACTCAGCAAAATTCAAACAACTGTATGTAATCAGTATAGGATAGTTTTAATAATTGGACTGACAATTATGTATTTGCCAAGTCCTAACTCCTAAATGATAAAGAAACACTCTCCAACACTCATTTTCTCTGTACTTGTTTGTGCTTCCCCGGGGAGAGGTTGGAGATTGCCTGAGAAGGCCAGCCTCACAGTTTGAACTACGGTCTTGTGACTGACTCTCACTCTATGAAATGTGTTGTAAAGCATGAAGGACTCAGTCTCGACATACATTATTTATTGTATAAGGATAATAATTGAAGGTGTATGCAAGATGATAAGTCTTTCAGAGGTTTGGAACATGTTTAAATCCATGTGTTTAAAAGTATGAGATTTAAGTTAATAATTAGTATTATCTTTTGAAATAACATTAAATGTATCCGTCTGGGACTCAGAATGTTCACTTTTACTTAATTTAATTTTTGTGCTTATTTATAAGAGACACTATTCTTGCTAAAGTGTGAAAGGAGTTACTTTAGGGCAATTAAAAAATCAAACTGCTGTTCAGTCCTATCACATTAACTTTCTCTGGTGTCTCTGGTGTCTATTGAAATCGTGCATCACAGGAGCCAATGAGCAGATTTATACTTACTATCATTATTGTACACCCAGTTTTCTTTTGGCATCATGTGAAAAAGGGAATTTATAAATTCTGCTTGTTTTGGATTTACTCATTCATGAAGAGCCATGTCCAGAGTGATGAATCTTTACAGGGACACTAGATCTGAAGCACCTTGAACGTTAGAGAAGTTTTGAACAGTATTTAAACTTTGCAGTTTAAGCCCAGGCCAAAATGGCTCACCGTGCTTCCTCCAAGAATCGCAAGATAATTGTGGAGAAAACAGCTCAGTTTTTTAATAAATATTAATTAAATGCCAGATTGTACAGAGAGAGAAACAAACTCGCTCCTCCTCCATGCAACTGTAGTTAATAAAGTGTAACGTTTTCCCTACCATCCACTCCTTCCTTTTAAAAAAATATGAATAGGAACATTGGAATCCAAACTTCAGGCTTGATATTTACCGTGATTCCAAATGGAACAGCAGATTTCAGTGGAGATACTTCCGTAGTAAGATCTACTTAGTGTGATGAAACATGGCAAAATAGGGCTTTTTGTGGCTCTAATTTGCAGATGAGAACTTTGGCTTGCATTTTATAATTTTGATTGAGCAGTGATGAAGTGATAAAGAGATTTTGCTTCCTTAATGAAGAACAATTAGTTTTATTTGCTGCAGAAAGAGAGGCATTTTGTGGAACGTATATTCTTAAAGGCCACATAGCAAAGGAGAAGACATTCCATCTACATTTAAATGATTTAATAAACAATAGTGAGAACTAAAATACTACTCGTTCCTCAAAGTGATGGGGCAATAAGGGTAACTCTGAGTTGAAAAGCATAATAATATTTTCTGTGTTGCATCCCTAATCTTTCAAATTCAGACCTTTTGTACCAGAGATCACAGTTGAGTAAGATCTCCTTTTTAATCAGACATTTAAAATATTGTTCTAAAGTTAATCATAATTTGCATGCATTAAAGTCATGAAAGGGTATAATGAACAGGCTGGTGTCTACTGGCATGCATTTTACAGTACTATTTTCTACCAGAATGTCATATCTGCTTACATGTTTGAAATTACTCCACTTTCAAGTGAATGGAGGCTTGAAAAAAATATTTGTAAACTACACCACCTGATTTTTGGGTGTGGATGGTAATTCTCCTTTGGATGTAGCACAGACCAATGTTTTTAGAGCAAGAGATTTCAAGTTCCATTTCCCATGCCACATATCCCATGTACTTTATGTGATTTAGGATACATTTTTTCAAAACTCCCTAAGTAACTTAAGAGCCTCAGTCCTATTGGCTTTCACTGGAATTTAGGTTTTGAAATGCCTAAGTCCTTTTTGAAAATAGGATTTTCGTAGGTCCTTTTGAAAATTTTACTCTTAGCTAACATTTCTAACCATAGTCTCTTTGTTTGTAAGCAGTCATTGATCATTAGAAAGTAGCATATAAATTATGAAGAAATTACAAAGATACACGATTTCAGAAGGGCAGCTCAGTAAATACTGGAAACAACAGGCATCTTTGAACTCTTATTGAATTATTTTATTGACCATTGAATAATTTGTAAATTGAATCTAGCTTCTTCATTTGGTTTGTTTTAGTTTTGTAGCATGGACTGACCATTTTGATTTATGAAATAAGTGCCTCCGAGTCTTGTTATAGTGGGCTCATCTTGCTATGAGAAAAGTGACCATCAAATTCTGAATGTTGCTCCATTTGACCCCAATAAAGAAATGAATAATTTTATTATTACAGAATGGAAGTGTTCACTTTTTAAATATACTTTGCTGAGTAAATATCCAGAGTCCAAAAACAAAGGGATTCATCCTTCAGAAATGTCCTACACCTTTTTCTACTGCATATATGTAAACCTGTGAAAGAACACAGTAAGTTTCAGACCCTTCAGGAGAAAGTCATCAGGATGTAAAGAACTGCAGTTGGGTGGAGATGACACTAGACAGTTCAACAGAGCCAAAAACTCCTTGTTTGGCCAAGGAAGCTAATTTTTGTATTTTAAAATTAATCCAGCCAAAAGATGGATTAACTATGTCACATCCCCTTAACCACAGGCATGTAAACCTCAGGATAGACAGCTGTTTAGATGTTTCAGACTGGGACTCCTGCCCTCAGCAAACAGATTTGATTCTCCTACATGGTCACTTGGCTGCTTACACTCACACCCATATGTTTGGATGGCATTGTGCCTACTCACTAGTTGGTCAAATTGTTCCAGTAGGGCATAGATGCTAAGTTAACAGGTTGAGTTGGACAATGTCTGTAGCAAC
The DNA here is from genome assembly GCF_025201925.1 of Gopherus flavomarginatus. Taxonomy (NCBI): domain Eukaryota; kingdom Metazoa; phylum Chordata; order Testudines; family Testudinidae; genus Gopherus; species Gopherus flavomarginatus. The sequence goes on from NC_066621.1 coordinate 111,884,041, forward strand.
ACGTGTTCTATCACTTCTGAAGGAAATCTTTCCTCAGTGACAGGATGCCACATTGGGATAATGTGTCTCTTTGTATTTATTCACATTTCTTGCCACTTAGGTGCCCAAATACCCCAAACAAAATATACAGATTTGGGCCTCATTTGTGGCTTTCAAAGAAATAATTTGCTTTGTAGTAGCTATTACATAAACTCTCTAAGTTCAGCTGGTGCTGTAAAATGTATGCCACATGAATTGTGTACAGCACTCAGGCAATCTGCATTAATACAAGCTTAAAGAATACAGCAGGACAAGTGGGCAAACTGTAGTAGAAGCTAAGTAGGCATCCTGAAACATTTTACAATTTTGCCTTAGATAGTTGGAAATGGCCATGACAGTATTTCCTATATAGAATATTGTAAATACTGAAGTAATTTTATTTAGAAATTAAAGATGTCATCAGACAAATGGCCAGTTTTAAGAGTAACTGTTGAAAGCTGCTCTGAAGTCAAACTATAACAAGTTACAGTGCCTGATCAGTGCAGTGAAGTGGATGGACAATAAAATGTGAATGATACTGAGTTTTTGTGAGAATACCTAATGCTGGTAAAAAGTGGCAAAAGTGACACATTGCATTTGTTGATTTTGAATAGGGAATCTCCTCCAATGATGTGTGTGTGTGTAAAAGGCAAGAACACTGCATATACATTACCGTAATCTCTGTAACAATGTCAACACAGTGGGAATTTAGCATTGGAATTGAATTCACACTGTGGCAGCTAAGCCAAAGAAGCTAATGAAGGTTAGTTGAGCAAAAGTGTTTAACCCCAACTTTTTTTCTGACTAGATCCAATGTATTAAATAGATTGGTTAGCATGTACAATTGTAAAAAATGATTTATTAACAAAGAATATACTTAATTACTGCATTTATATTTTTTCCCAATTTTCCTCCCTCCTGCTCACCTATTCACTGGGTTGTGCTTTGGGACAGTTTGTTGGCAGCCATATTGGATTTGGTTGGTTCATTTAAAATAAGGTTAGAGAGTTCTCATTTGCATGAAAGAAAAGATAAAGAAGTCAGGATTCCAAAAACACATACTGCTGTAAATGTGGTATAAAATCTTAATGCTGCAGCATCAGTTCTAATTAATATAGATTTATTAAAACTGGCATGACTTTTAGACCATTTTTATTGAAGTAATTGGTAATAAATCAGATAGAAAAGTCACAGGTAAAGGAGTTTTAAGAGGCTTAGTGGCCTAATTCATCTGTTATTCCCTCTGTCTTCTCTGATAGGTCACATGCTTCACATTTTTTCCCACTGAAAATTTCCATGGACTGTACAGATAATGAGAGAGAAGACTATATAAACTAGAGAGAAAAATGGTTGAATATTTGAATTAAACTATGCTATTGAGTGTGATCTATATGTTACTTGGATATGTAGAAAGAACAAATGATTATCTTTAAAAAGTCAGAAGTTTAGTTTAAAATTTACATTGTTATATTACAGTGCTTTTTGCTTGCTATGTTATATTTAGCGATCAGTCAACTTTTCCATTATAGAACTTTCATTTACATTTAGTTTATCTGCTTATGTATCTGTCTCACTCACATGCTATATGGTGAGCATAACTTTTATTTGAGGTAAGGATATTTGAGCCTGGCTTGTGAGGACCTATGGAATTTTGTAGCTCATACTCAATAAACAACAAGCCTATTTGTTGTCTGTGTTTCTTTTCTCCATCAATCCTTACACAAACATTTCATTTTCTAATAATTTGAGCCTTGTTCTCTGTAATTTTTTTAAGGTCTATGTCTCTTTTTAATTTACTTTAATGTTTGAAATCATCAAAACCAAGGCGATTCAACATTAAGGTTGAAAGTCTTCCTTGGATTCAATCTTCTGAGTCTAGTTGTTGCAGAATATCACTAAACACTTAGGGCTGGTCCACACTAGGGGGGGAAATCGATCTTAGATACGCAACTTCAGCTACGTGAATAACGTAGCTGAAGTCGAATATCTAAGATCGGATTACTCACCCGTCCGCACCACGCGGGATCGATGTTCGCGGCTCTCCGTGTCAATTCCGGAACTCCGTTGGGGTTGATGGAGTTCCGGAATCGATATAAGCGCGCTCGGGGATCGATATATCGCGTCTAGATTAGACGCGATATATCGATCCCCGAGCAATCAATTTTAACCCGCCGATATGGCGGGTAGTCTGGACGTACCCTGAGTGACATTGAATAGGGAAACAGAATGTTGACTGAATATGAGTCTGGGAACCAGGAATTGAGAAAGCTCTGTATCCTGGCTGTGTGACTTTGCCCTAGCACTTCAGTAGGAGTTTCAGGTACTTGACATCTTTCAGAATTTAACCTTAAACATTTTTGAACTTTAAGCACTTGCTTAAAGTTAATTCCAATTGAAGTGATTGGGGCTTAAGCACCTCCCTAAAGATAAGCACATGTTTAAGTGCTTTACTGAACTGGTACTACAACCTAATACTGATCAGACTATTGAGACTGAAGGTGGTTTTGAGCTGACAAAAAATGCTGACCACTTGGAATTTTAGTTACTATTTTTCTTCCCCCCCTCAAAAGCCTTATAATGATCTTTAAATGGATGTGCAACTGATGATTTTATACTCTGAAATGCCTTTGTGACACCAAATACTAGTATTGTTGATCAAAAATGTACATTTTTTTGTTTCTATTTCTGTAAAACTATTTTTTACAATTTGGAACTTTGTACATATTTAAATTTATTTTTAAAAAAAGGGAAGTTGCATATTTTAAGTGATCTGTGCAATAATATTTAGCACGCAGATAGGTTAAATACCCAGAGTCTCCATATTTTCTAGCCTAATCTTCAGAGACTCTATATGAAGTACTATAGGGAAGCCTTTACTTAAAAGACAGACTCAGAGAAAGAAAGGTAATTAGGGAAACTTTATTAACCTATTTTAAGGAGGCTAGCACTCTTTCTGTGCTAACAAGTACATGACATGACCTAGCTGGATTTGACTGAAAAATGGCAGTAATGCACAGGCTTCTTTAGATGGGATTTTCCCAAGATTGAGGATGTATTTAAAGAGTATGGGTATAGATTTGACCACATAACTCTCATTTAAATTAATGGCAATCATTTGGCTAAATCCGTTTCAAATGTATTGAATATGTGTTTCTAATGTCCTGATCTATAGAGCATTTATGCACGTGCTTAACTTTAAACTCCTGAGTAGTCCTGACTGAAGTCCTATGAGACTGCTCAAGTGCTTAAAGTTAAGTTTGAGTTTAAGGGCTTTACTAGAATGGGGCCTAAAGGCCCCAGTTTAAAAAAAAATGCATGCATGCAATTGAGCACAAAATTACTGCATTTGCATGTGCACAATGGCCATTTATGCATGCAGATGTCTTGGTTTTCATTTTACTGGTCATTCATATATTAACAGCCTGTGTGCATGCTTCAAGTGGTAATTATAAAGAAATATTAGCCACAGGCTTCAGTGCATACTCATGAAGATCAGACCTTAAGAGTTGTTACTTTCATAATGTTTGTTCAGTCTTTTAGCATTGGGAAGAGGAACTAAAGCATTAAGAACAGATGCATAGAAGCAGATAGTAACTATTGTCATCGCTTATTCAAATAATGCTTGTTATTGTTTTAAAGGAACTTTAACATTAATCTAGAAATAGTTACAGAATGGATTGTTCTACCAGTCCATGAGTTGAGCAACAGTCCATGTTACTGAGATCCATTTCAGGTAACCACTCTTCTCTAAAACTAAATCTTCTAGTAGATACTGAATTTCACGATCACTGCTGATAGAAATCCTGACTAAGAGACCTTGTTACCCTGGCCAAACTGTACATGAACAAAACAGATAACTTTATAAACTATAAAAATACATGCATATGTATTGGTTCCAGACATTTTTTGTGTGAACATTTGATTGAAATTGTAATATCCCTTACAAATTAAAACAAAACAAAAAAACCCAACTTTTGACTAGAATCCCCCTTTGAAATGAAGGAAATCATATAAAACTCCAAGTTATATATTACTGTGGTACTTGCTGTTTTCCAGGTGTTTATAATATAGTCATAAAAATTCCAGGCTCTAACTTGGTATTTAAAAGTCTCAGCTCAGCAGGATTTATAAACCAAATTTGGTTTAAATTAATTGGACTCTTCTTATGTTATATAAAAAGAGGGTGGAGGGAAGAAATTTTAGTGTATCAGATATAATTTATTGGTTCCTATACTTGAAAAACAATTTTCTTTTATAAAAATAAAACATGTTGTTAATCCATAACATGGACTAGTGCCATGGCTTTTAGAGAGGCAGAGAATGAGGGAAGAAAAGAAGGAATGAATGACTTAGCCATCTAAGAATTTGGCATTTGAAAATGGATATTAATTTTTTGTGAGGACATTATATATATAATTTTTTGACTGAAATAACATCCAGTAAGTCAGTCAATAGCCCATAGTTTAATGGTCTATGTCAGGGGTCGGCAACCTTTCAGAATTGCTGTGCTGAATCTTCATTTAGTCTCTCTAATTCAAGGTTTCGTGTGCCAGTAATACATTTTAACATTTTTAGATGGTCTCTTTCTCTAACTCTATAATATATAACTAAACTATTGTTGTATGTAAAGTAAATAAGGTTTTAAAAATGTTTAAGAAGCTTCACTTGAATTAAATTAAGATGCAAAGCCCCCCGGACCAGGCGAGTGCGAGTGCCACTGAAAATCAGCTTGCATGCCGTCTTCGGCACGCGTGCCATAGGTTGTCTACCCCTGGTCTATGTTGTCATGTGCAGTGTTGTTCTAGCAGTATTAGCCCCAGGATATTAGAGAAAGCCTTGTCTCTCTATGTTGTCATTTGTCAGTTGTCTATGATGAAGGATTCCTCTCTCATGCATTGACACAACTGGTTTTAAGGCATGCTTGTTGGGACTCTGAGGCCTAAGTGATTAAAAGCTCAGATCCCATTAACTTTAGTGGAAGTTGGTCACTTTGCTTCCTAACCTCCATTTGAAAATGCGAGCCTCTCTCTACTGTACTATACTACTAGTGGCAGCCTCCCTTCATTTTTTGTGGAGAGAGAGAGAGAGAGAGAGAAATTATTAGAATGGGAAGTTAAAATGCACCTACAGTTGCATGCGCCTGATGCCAGTTGCACACACATTAGCTGCATATATGCATACACATGTTTTGGAGCTATGACCTTTAAAAATATGGTTGTTGAAGTCTCCAAATATCATTAAATTTGGTAGATTTCAAAGTCAAATTTTGTAGAATTGTCCACTGGCTTTTGGTGCCTCAATGTTTACGTGCCAACAACCTGAGATATCTGGGGACTAATTTTCACAGGTGCTGAGCACCCACAACTTCACATGAAGTCAGTAGGAAATGCTGGTGTTATGTGCTTCTGACAATCAAGCCCTTGGGACAATGCAAAACTGAGGAACTGAAAACCAGTGGTCACTTTTGAAAATGTGACTGCTATAGACTAAGTCCAAAAAGGCTAGTGATATTTTAATTACACAGCATAGATTATATATTTCGTCTTATATCTGATGTTATTAGAAAGTTAATTGAATGTATTACCACAGTACTCCCCTCACCCCCCCAAAAAAACCTGATACGTAACATTAAAAAAGACTTGTGGAAATGTTTATACAAAATGTGATTTTTCCATCACTAAATCAAAATGGTAGACAAGCCAGTAGAGAGTTTCCTTTTCAAATTGAGGTTATATGCTTGTGTTTAAACAATCCATCCTGAAATGTGGATATTCTTGTTTTCAGTTCATCTTGGTATACATAACTCAGAGAGGTGTGTCTGATGCCCCATGAATGATTATCTTATCAACTTTGATACATCAAGGTTGGCATATGTCCAGAACGTAGGTTTTGTATTAAATGTATCTTTCACGTATATCCTAACGTATATCCTAACTTTCACATAAATCCTAAATAGACAAGTTTATTGTTTCTTTTTAATACTATTTTTTCTTCTAGTTCATGGTTTGACAGTTTACTAAAGTTTATTTCTCCCTGCTGCTCAGTGCCTTCTTATTCTGTTTGTTGTTCTGTACTTTCAGCTGGGACATAGTTTAATGAATTATTTTTCAGTGACTATGATATGACTTTTACAGCCTGCCTATGGAGATTATGATTTGTAATACAGTTTTGTTTTATTCTGTGTCCTGTTTCTTTTTACTCAGTACAGTTATTGTATTAAGATTGTTGAGATGATTTTCTCCATGTTAAGCATGGAATATATTCCCTTATAGCATGGTTAGTTCTGTTTTTGACTCTGATGCCTGAATTTTTATTTTCAGTTCAATTTCTGATATTTTGCCTTTTATGCCAATGTACATTCATGTTGCATTGAAATTCCATGAATAAGAACTCTGTTGCTGGTGATCTATCTCTACATCTTCTCTGGGTGTATTTCGTAATGTGATTTAGCATCCAGATTTTTGTCAAACTGTAGTTTATATGGAACTTTGCACAAATTATGTTTCTCATAGCAGTCGTTTTAGCTCTCTTCTGCATCCTTTCTCCCTTTAGTTTTCTTGTAATTTTATAACAAGGACTTCTCAACCTTTTCCTTAGCATGAATTTTAACCTCTCTCAAATGTGCCTTCTCATATATACCCCAGATTATTTTGCCAAAGTTCTTCAAGATACATTGTGGGAATTAGTAGAGTGGTTTATGTGCAGTTTTCCGAGGAGCAGAAGTTGCAAGTGATTGGACAAATCCTTTTCAAAAGAAGACTTGAGCCTGGGAATGGGCACCCACATGACCATCCTCGATACCAAGTAAAAGTCTTAGATGTTACGAGCAACATGAAGAATCACTATAGTATTTAATGCCATGATAGGTGACTCAACCCCATTGTTAAAATAGAATATCAAAAGAGAGTTCCCTGACTTGCTTAGCTGATTATTTGGGGGGTCATTTAAGCTATCTGAAGAAAGAAAATATTTGCTTTCAATATAGTTCATTAATCACATATTTAGGATGTACAATTCAAAGCAAAGTATATTTTCTTTCTACAGAATATTTTCATAAACTTCGGGTATTACCTAATTAAACTTGACCTTACAAAAAGTTCCTTAAAGATATGAATGAAATGAAAATAAAAGCCAGAAGGTTCTGCTAAGTCTGAATTCAAGATCATAATTTACCAAATGCCCATTTGCTTTGATTATAAGATGCAATTTAAAAATTAAACCAAAAAGTTGGGGTCATGTAAATTATGAAAGCTTTTTGAAAAAAACTGCAGTTCATAACAAAAATTTAGTTACCAGTATATCATAAAAGGGATTGCCTTTTGGTGAAAGTTGTGGATAAAAAATGAAGGTAAGGCCACTTACAGTAAAATATACCAGATCAACAGTTCCTTATATTTAGCTTTTGTTTTTATAAGTGCAAATAGAGCGTGGACAGTAGTAGTGTACTTTTTCTCGCACTGTCCAACAAATGTGCCACAGCCCTGACGGTGAGGTACCAGTAGGGGTGAGAAAGTTGTTCAGTGTCCAGGCTCACTTAGTTTCTGGAATCATTGCACAGGATACCAAAACTGGAACCAGGGTGACAACATTGGTTCATTTCAACAGCTTTCAACACTGTTGACAGGGACTAAGTTAAAACAAGCAAGTGGGAGGTAAACGGCTCTGCTTCCATGTGGCAGAGTGCTAGGAGCCTAGAGCTGACCCCAGCATTCTGGTCACTAAGGTACTAGCTGTTTCCCATTGGAAACAGCTAGTTTGCCTACTCACTCTCAGCTTCTTGCACACCTCTTGCTCCCAGTTCCTCGCACACACTTCCTCTCTCCTAGCTCTCTTTAACCTGACTGGAGTGAGCCCTTTTATAGCATCAGAGGGGCCTTAATTAGAGTCAGGTGCTTAACAGCCTCACCTGACTCTTAGCAGGTTAATTGGAGTCAGGTGTTCTCATTAGCCTGGAGCAGCTCCTGCTCTGGTCACTCAGGGAACAGAAAACTGCTTATCCAGTGGCCGGTATATCTCCCTTCTACTACTCTGCTGGTCCCAATTGGCCTGGGTCTATCACACTGGGAACAGTTAAAGGAGAGGAAGGAAGTTCAAGTGGAGGAGGCTGGCAGGGGCCAGGGGATACAGGATCTCAGAATGAAGTGATCTTTTCTTCTCCCTCCCCAGAGAGTGGGCTAAGGAGGAAGTTAATGTTCCTACCCAAGGCTGTATTGATGAATGGGTGGAGCGGATCTAATAAATAACACATTGGTGTTTATAAACTTGGAAAGCATCCGGCCTGTTTGTGATGGTCCAAAGGAAGGAAGAGGAAGCCCTGTCAGAATCCTGTTACCCATCTCTAGAGTCATCCATTTGCTTTCGTTTTATAGATTTTTATTAAAGTAATTGTTTTTTCTGCCATCTGAGTCCTGTCTGTCTTCTCACTTACTATGCTGTTACCTCTTTCCTTCTGTTCTTTCAGTTTTGAAATTTCACTTCAATATTTCTTGTATTTTTTAATGCCCCCCCGGTTTTCCTTGATAAACCCAGTATTCTGTTTCCTCTTTAAAATTTTCATACATGCACAACTGCTGAAATTTCCTAGATTATCAGGAGAACTGAGGTGCCTGACCTTCTCCAAGGCTATGGTCCTGGTGTACCACTTATTAAACTTCACACTCTGCTTTGTCATCACTCTGAGACCTTCTGAAACCTCTATACTGCACCAGACCTCCTCCAACCTGTGGAATAAGTATTCTGAGATTGCTTCAGTCTTTTTTGTTGTTTTTTGTTCACCTGTTGCCGCAAAAACACCAGGAAACTATTTTGTGAGGTTTGAACTAGTCTGTATTGCTTTCAACCTGATAGCAGGATGCAAGGCTACAACTTATTTTTAGCCAATTATAAGCCATACTTTGTTTGATTGCCGTTAGTCGTGATAATTCACACAAATACTCAGTCACATATTCTTGGGAAAAAATTTAATCTCTACAACCATTGTTGTAGTGTCAGCAAATTGCCATCTGTGCAGTTACCCTAAAAATACCCACTAGTTGTGTTTCTCAGATTTAATGTTTATTATCTCAGTACTGTGGGTGACGATATTTCAGCACCAGTTGGTAGTGTTTTGCTTAGAGATAGTAAAAATTTCTCAAAATTACTTCCAGGAATATATTAAGTGATACATTACAAAATGATACATTTATCCAGCTTATGATCCGAAGAGTGGTATGAAATATGAACACCGCTTCAACCACACACTGAAATAGTGTGATGAGCTTCTCTTTCCTTCACCTCTTTATGTCTGGGGGATAACACCATCCTTTACTTTCTCATAACGTTGAAGCCTTGTTAAAAGGTTTTATTGTTGGAAAACAAATTGACAGATTCATGAGGATGCCAAAAATAAATTTCTTGTCTGTGGTTGGAGTCCTTCCTGGTGCACATGAGGGAAGATGGCACAGGAACCATCAATTATGTTTTGTAATAAAACTGCCTAACATGACATATGAAATGAAAAGATCATCAAACACTGTAAATAAAAACAAAGAAAAGAGAACAAGGGAAGTTTAAAGAAAAGAGATATTGAAATGCACTTTGCTACATAATCTGTGCACTTGATGAGAAATTTAGCAACTTCATATGTGGCTTGATGTTGTGAGGTATTGAGTGATCTTAGTTCCCGTTAATCTCAATCGTTAAACAAAACTTAGTCTACTTTGTGTCTTATGACAGGATATACAGGTGTGTTAGGTGTATTTCAGAGCACATCACGATGGGTGCATTAAAAAGTCAGTTTATTTTCCCCATTTTTTCCTTCATTCACCTCATTATAAAACCAGGACATATGGATATAAATTCCTTGGAGACTTCAAGAACATCAATATAAATTGATGCTTCTAATCTTTAGTTCGTAAACTCTCTGTGGCATCCAGTGTAGTGCATCTCACGCTCTTGAATTGGGATAATTTAATAATTGATCAATGTCCCCGTTGTAGTTGGAATATAATAAGGTTATTTAATGGAGAATTCAGCCTCTGTTGCTATGCTAACTTTGTGCTACTATGCACTTTTATATTAAGATCAGTTAGGTAGTTATAAAGTTCTGAAACTTTGTCAGGTTTCTTTTTTACAGAATTTAACATTACCCCTAATTCAGGGCCTGATCCAGCTCAAGTCAGTGACTTTGCAATCAGATCCATTCAGTGAAATTCTGTTCCCACTGAAGTCAATGATAAAACTGCCATTGATTTTAGTGGGGGTAGGATTTCACCCTTAGTCTCCAGCAATTAGAGCAAAGGAGATTGGGATTTAATAAAATCTTGTAAACATCTTTGCAGTTAATCAGACAGTGCTTGGTAATTGACACACTAGAGACAGATAAATTGAGATACTGTACTTCATCAACAGGAAACAAGACTTGTTGTAAAAGACTTTTTGAGAAGTTATAGACATCCACAATTAAAGCAACTCTTTATCCTCTTTTCTAAACATTGTTTCTTTTCCCTGTTGACTTTTGTGCCAATTGCATTCCAAACATATGAATGTACATTTGCAACCAGTGTTAACTTTGGCATCCTTTAGAATCATCCTCATCACTGAAGAATGCTTTTTATAGTGTTTTGTTTTGTTTTCAGTTCCCTGGAGCCTCTGAAGTCATTTTTAAAGAGGCACGAGTTAGACTTGGTCGTGTCTGCCGAGATGCATCTGTCTACACTGCATGCAAGGCAGGGCCTCCAACTCTCACCAAAAAAGCCACACTGTGAGCCACTTATTCACATTGACTCCACTGTGACTACTCACTGGGGTTAACTGCTCATCAGTGTGAGTAAAGGGTTCACAGACTGTCACAAAATGTATAGTTTAAAGAAATATATGAGAAATAAATGTACTAGATCAAGGTTCAAAATAAAGTATATCGCAGTACTTTATAGCAAAGATTTGTTCAGTATTTTAGGCAGGGAGAAGCTCAGTTGTCTCCTTCCATAGAAGATGTAAAATATCTCAGAATTTCTTCTTTTTAAATTCATGCCAGAGTTAGTTTCCATTCCCATCCTTAGGTGCTGGTGGTTTAGATACCAAGTGATAATTCTACATTTTAGACAGCTTTTATTGCCACTAGCCCTGTCGAGGTTTTTTAAATAAGAAGCTACTATTATTTGCTGTCACAAAAGTGATATTTCTTGGCTTTTTCTGTAATTTGACAGTTAACTTTGTTAGTTATGAAACCAAATCATTTTGTATATTATATGAGTCACTTACTATTAGTCTCATTTTTTGTGAAATTGAATTTGCCTGTTTTCCTCACTGATGGGAATATGAGTTTATTGTTCTGGACTCCTGCTTAAAGGAAGAGGGAATGCTAGTGGCATAACTGGAGGGAATCATTTTTTATCCTTTTATGCTGTATCTTTGTAGAATGATTGAAGGACAGAAGATTTTTCTCCAGCAAGAGATGCTTCTTTTCCCCTAGTAGAAGAAATCTTACACTTCTGGTACTTTGACACCTCATTGACTGTTAGAGAACATGGAGCCACTGTTTACTGCTGGTTCTTGAGTGTTAAACAGCCCTCCACTGCTTTTATTATGCCATTAATTGCACTTAATGCAGCTGCATTTCTAGTACGCTTGGCTAAGCTCTGAAAATTAAGTAGAGGGTACTTCGTTATAAAATTCACTGTAATGAGCTCTAGTGGGACAGGGTCTGTTAAGTTTGAAATTACCTCAGGCCATTTCCAAAGGACTTCCTAAAATATTTCACATCTATAAAAGTTTATAACTAAATAAATAGCCTAGGATACTGTTAGAAAGGAAAAACTATAGTTCCATAGCATGCATTGCATAAAATATCTATGTTTTTCATGCCAAATTGTTGTGTTTGTTTTCAGCATTTGTTTAGTAATGCGCTAAACAGAAGGTTTTTAGGCTGACAGCATGTAAATTTTAGGTGTTTGGTTAACCCAGTGGTTTTTATGCATACTCTTTTTGCTCATGGGTCCCTAATCCAGACCATATATTCATGAAACTGGAATAAATTTAGGACTCCCTCTGGGTTTACATAAATTGGTTCAAGAAGGGGTCACACTTCTCAGTGCAAAAACATTGTAAGAATTGCTGCAACTATTAGCCAATTAGCTTAATGTTACAACTAACAGCCTGTACTGAGTACTGATCTCTGGTACCTGGCTGAATAGATGACTAATACGTCAGTTTCCTCAGTGTTCTTTGACTATATGGCTGCTGTAATGCTTTGCGGCTAATAAAATTTCAGCTTGACTAATTTACCGGGTAGCTTTAGCAAAACATCCAAGTAATCCTTATATGCTCATTAGAAATGGGTCTAAAATGAGTTCTCTTAGGATTGAGTGGAAAAGTCTCTCTGGGATCAGCATCACTGAGCTTTAGATGCATTGGCACAAATCAGGTGGAGGATCTTCTATGGTTTTAGTGCAGCAATTTATCTGAATTTTGTAGTTGAAGTTTAAGCATGAAGTAATTAGAGGCCTCCAAGCTTGAAATTCATGCACCTCTTTTTTTTTCTTTAATAGACTCTCTATAAGTGTGCCAAGCTAACTGTTTGACTGATGTGAGTTGTATATTGAAGCTTTGTTCAACATCTCCAACAGAATATAGGTTAAAATCCTGAATCAGTTTTCTTTTAGTTTGAGATTTTGCATGTGGACACTGTAAAGAGGTCTCTGCATTACCAAGGGTCATTCGGCAGCCTATTGTGCCACTTAGAAATATTCACTAGTCAATAATCAAATACACTGCAGCCATTAAGTACTGCACCTGTTGTCCAGATGGACTAACAATAAACATGACACAGCCAATCATGATTGCAGAATAGAGTGGACAGAAGGCTTTTGGGGATATTTTGGGGGTTTTCCTCTATTTATCTGTCTAGTGAGTATGTGAGCTGATCTTTATGTCACCACAGTTTTGTGGTTAGCAATATCTGTGTGCGTGTGTCTCAACACTAGAGTCTTTCATCATTCAAATGGATATCCCAATGTCCTCTGTTTCTCTGTGTATTTCTTTTTGTAATTTAGACTGCGCAGCCAGCTCATTTTGTTTTTCACCTTTTAAACTAATGAAACATTTTCACTTGGTATTGAATCATATTTCAAATCTCAGTATCTTGAATTCCTTAAATTGGAATTCTGTGGAATTTATTCCAACTTTAAATGTAGATAAAGCTCTGTTAGACTTCATCCAGGACATCATATTTTCATAGATCTGAGTTATTTATTAAACTAGGTATGCGTTTGCATTCTGAAAGGTTTATTGGATACCCAGTGATGTGCAGCTCTTAAATTAATTTTGAATTACGGTAAAATAATGTATTTGCAAATAGTTGCTGGACCAAAAATATTTTTAAAATGTCTGTTGATACCAGAACCTAATTCTACATGTGCATCTAATGGAACTGCATTCTATGGGGGGAAATATCAGTTTTTGAGAAAATACAGATTTTAGAGATTTTACTTTGGCTAGGTAGGCTCCAATCCAGCAGAGCATTTAAGCATATGCTTAATTTTGAGTATATTAATCATCCCATTGACTTCAACATATAATACCACTTCAGTAGGACTACTGACATACTTACAGAAGCATATGATTAAGTGCTTTGTTGGACAAGGGCCAAAGATTGTTAGAGGCATCACTAATGATCTGTTTCAGTTGTAGGTTTGGAAGATTTTGATTTTTTTTCTTTTTGAGATGTGTGACTCATAGAAGAACCTATCTGTGAAAGTTAGCTCAAAACGTCCTCATAAGTTTGCCAGTTTAATTCCAGGAAATTAAACTCTGGAGTGGAGGGTGATATAGCAGCAAGAAATTAAATAAAAACCTATCCGATTAGTTTAAATATTTCCGAGACATGCTGGAAGGGCCTGATGTCAGCTACATTATTTTCAGTGAGTTGAATGCAATAAATAGGGATTGGAGTTCTGACAGGGATTGGGAGATAAGGGAGCACACTCTAACAGTAGAGAGAACAGATGGAAAATCGTGTGGTCAGTCACCTGCTTGTGTTTGGTCACTTGCTTCTTGATACTAAATATGAAACATATTGCTTCTTCCATGTTATTTACAGTGTTCTCCTCCCGTCACTTGCACAATTCCAGCATAATCATTATGCTCCTATGACATGAAGTCTGGCAAAAACATGTTCAGATGTTGGGACCAAAGAGTATTTTTGTTATTGATCAGTTGTGTAAGCAGATTTAGACATGGTGCAAAACATGCTATTTATGTCAATAATCTGCTTTCACTGCATTTGAAGCATCTACACTAGTGATAGCACCTTTAAAGATTAGTGTTGTGAGACAAGCTCAGACATCATGGCATTGTGACATGTGTATTGCAACTTCCTGATGTCATAAAGTGGCATAATGTCAAACATGACACTGCACTGTCTCTGAAGTAAGTTTGAGGGCACTTTTTAATGTTCTGCAAGGCACAGGAACATTGTTGAAATCAGCAGAGTACCACAAAAAAATGGGGGGCTGGCGACAGCGACAACCGCACTGGGCTCCATAGTTAGTGATAACATGTGGCAAAAGGCTAAAGTTTGATTCTGGCAACTCTAATGGACACATTCATGTTTAGAAGAGAAGAGAAGCTGATCGTACATTTGCAAATGGCATAGAGTTTGTAATGGAAAGCTTTTGAGTGTTGAAAGAGTTGTCCACCAGCTTTCATTAGTTGGCCGAATCTCTGACTTATCCTTGCATAGCACTGCCAACTGCAACACATTTTTTACCCTTGTGTTTAATTGATTTTCACATGTTATAACATAAACAAGATGTCATTGTTTGGCATACAGAAACAATTCCAAGGCTTCAAGAACACCATACAATCAGTACACACATAGTGAAAGATGACAGAATACAAACTTTCTCTCTCATAAGGTTACTAAAAGAAATAATAAAAAAAGATAAACAATTTCAAACATTACTCATTAGGACTTCTGGACAACAGCAGAATATATAAAAAGGATGGATGGTGGCGGAAAAGGAAGGAGTATATCATGTATTGAGTGTGAATGGTCTTCATTCAGATCTCTCTATATATTGTCACTGAAGCATCACATTATATTCAATTTCTGAGAAAAAAATCCCATCCATAAAAGGGAAAAAATTTAAATTGATGACAGTCAGTTGCAAATTTACTGTTTCTATTAAACTATTCCTTTGGCTGCACCAAGTCAGCAAATGAAGAGAAAAGTATAAGAAATTAGGGAATTATAGAGTGTTACAAAGTGTGAACAAAGCATCAAGAATTATTTCAGAGGAATCTTTTGATCTGACGAAACACCGAGTTGCTTATAAAAAAGAAAATGTTTCTCTTTTAGTGTATGTGTGTAACAAAAAAGTAAGTTTGGTAGGTGTACATTAAATATAATTTTAGAAAAAAAAGCATATAAATGCATGCGTTGGCAATACAGTTGTCTAGGTTCTAGATAGAAAAAAGAAACCAAGATTACAAAGTACCAATATATCAAAAAAGTGAGAACTAGCCAAATTCAAGACTCAAAATGTGTCTTACAAAGCACATACTTCCCCAAAAGTTCATATGCCCATCTGTGTCCACAGCTGACTCTTCCAACAGTGAGTCTGGAACACTTTCTGAGTTTTCTGACTTCCTTTGCTGAACAAGTATCTCCACTTCCTCTAGATTACAAAGAGAATAAATGTCTGGCTACAGTAAGTCATTCAACTTTGATAGGTATCTTCACAGTAGAAGAGATTTGACACCTTGACATAAAAAATGCAGAGCAGTGAGCGTAAATCACACAGTTGAGGAATTAGCAAACAAAAAGGCGTATTTTCTCTTACAGAAGACGGGGTCTGTAAGTCAAATTCACTGTATTAATGACTGCAACTCCATTGAAGTGAACAATGTTGTGCACTCTTAAGGCAATGGTGGATTTGATCCCCAGTTTCTGATTACCAAAGTCTCACATACTATTGCAACAGTTCTGGAATCTTCCAGTGTGCAGACTTTCTCCCCAGAGGTCACCTTGCAGAGGTGAAAGAAATTGGTTTCCAATTCTGTTGCCATTTTAAAAGATACTGAAGCTATTAACAAGGAAAATGTGTATTCAACATTCTTGAGGAAAAAAACAATTTTAACTTTCTAATTCTGCTTTATCATCACACTCATCCATCTCATATGGTATTTTTTTGTTTTCCTTGAGCAAAGAATTGAACAACATATCAGCATGTCCTGTGCAGGAGATTTAGATTTCAACTATTTTTCCTACAGCCCCTTGTAATCTCTCTAAGAAAAGGATTCTGTTTTCTTGCCAGCTACAGAAACAGATTCTTACAAATTGTCTGAACTCTTGTGCATTAAAAGCTTGATCCAAAATCTATTTAAGTCAATGGGAGACTTCCCATTAATTGCAGTGGGCTTTTGATCAGATTCCCTGTCTACATACTGCATAATGGTAATTTAAAGATTAAACAGCTCTATCTCCCATTTGTGGGGACTCACAATAGGGTGGCGGCAGCTCCTTTGGAAGACCCCATCTTTAGTAGGTATATTTTAAGGGTAAAAAGGTTTTTTAAATGATGGTCATTTGTTCTGAGATATTTTCAGTCCTTGACAACTTCAGCTTACTCTTCTAGCTTTTATCTGACATACTTAGTGAGAAAAATGAGCCAGTTGCAACAGATTTTGAACAGTTTTACAATCCTCCCACATGTGGGTTTGATAGTCCCTTTAAACTTCTTTCGTTCAGTTAAAATTGCCAAATTCAGAATCATTGTATTTTGCCTGCAGACTCCCTTATCAGTGGATGGAAGCGGCAGCTGGAAGACCAGCAAAAATAATTGACTAGTGTCAGAGTCGGTTCTTACCAGAATCCTGGGTTAATTACTCAGTTCAGTTTTGGCAACTGATGCACATACCTTCCCTGAAAATGTTGATTGATTGCAGCCTCACTTCATTTACAAAACTCCATTATATCTTTCTCTGGCTGAATCACAAAGAGGATAAAAGGCATAAAGTGTATAAATAAACCAGCTAGCTATGTGCTTCACTGAAGCAACCAAGACTGTAATAGTCGTAAAGCCTTCAATTCTGGTTTGCAGCACACAATAATGTCAATAAAAGTTGTGAATGTTGATTCATATCAGTATGTGGCTGTACGGTATGACAGGGTACTGACTCCTTCTGTTTGGTTATTTGCTACCTGTTTACATCATAGCTGGTTTTGAATTGTACTGCTGAGAGCCATCCTCTGTTCAGTGAGAGGAGTGCTGTGTGTTTCTAAATCTTCACTGTGGACCAAAAGCTCATATTGTGAATTAAAAGATAAATATTGCCCATATGATAATGTGAAAAATCCAGTTTCACTGTGGTCATGATGATACATCAGAGAAAGAAAGTGAACATACCATAGGTGTAAAAAACAGGAATACTACTGCTATCAGGTGCAATACCTTACTTCCTTTTTGTTGTCGTGCAATATTACATTGCCTTTATTATCATAAAATGAAAAGGCAAGAATGTGAGCATATGATGTGTGTTTCTGCTTTCTGATCTTGACTGCTGAGCTTGCTGCCTAATCCAGTCACATCTAAAGCCGTTAGTTTCTAAAAACATATGCCAATTACTGTTAGAAGAGGGCATGAATATTTTTAAAGAAAATTCAGTGGGCAGTTGCAGCCTCATAATGAATGGTTGGCTTCTTTCCCATGTATTTTTGAAACGTTCACATTGTTTTAAGTCTGAGATATATTTTGGCATACAGTGCTTTTTAATGATAGTACAGCTGTGGTGGCATACTGTATGATAGGCAGTTAACAACAATGTTTTAAATCTTCAAAAATTCCACAGATATATCAGATAGAAATCCACATCCATCATTCCATGTTAAACTATGGGACGGATGGCATTTTGTGAAGCAGCTTATCTCAGAGTTAACTTTTTTGTTGTTGCAATTTTGGTCTGTTAGAGTTGCAGTCTCCAAATATTGTGAATTAAAAGATAAATATTGCCCATATGATGATGTGCAGAATCCAATGCTACCAAAAGATTCAGAGAGGGAAGAAGGGGAATTTGTTTCACCTGGGAGAACCAATCCTGAAAACAGAGTTTTATTTAGGAGAGTCAGGTTAGCTGAGCGTGGCTGTGATTTAGACTTGGTGGAAGCTTGAGAGATGTTGATCACACCTCTCACGTACTGTAATACATTACTGCCTAATATATAAAGAGGTATTTGAACTGGCTGCAAGGGGAAGCTGCTTGCCCATTCTTTTGGCAGAAGGGAAGACATTGAAATTACAGTGCCAAGAGTCAAAAAAGACAAAGACTGGAGGATGTCACGGAGAGATACTCGCCTTACTTGACTCTCATAAATATATATTGTACCTTGCTTCATGTAGATCCTATAGCCTTTGGTCCCCTTGACATAC
The DNA here is from genome assembly GCF_025201925.1 of Gopherus flavomarginatus. Classification (NCBI taxonomy): domain Eukaryota; kingdom Metazoa; phylum Chordata; order Testudines; family Testudinidae; genus Gopherus; species Gopherus flavomarginatus. The sequence continues at coordinate 111,902,466 of NC_066621.1, forward strand.
TAGTGACATGTAAAAGCCCTGTGGATGGATGGAGTATTAGACTGGAAGTAATCAGGTTATGCTTGACTTACCTTAGCATTTGTAGCAGATGTTACAAATGTCATGACATGAACCTTTGTGATCAGACTGGGAAAAAAGGTCAAGACAACAGATGTAGGCCTCTTAGTTTTACCAGCTAGTATAGTCTGACACTATATAACAGGGACTGGATGTTGATATCCTGCCCTCCTTTCCAGAACAGAATCAGGACACTAGCAATTTGTGTAGCACTGATGTCAGAAAGGGGTGACAGCAGTTTTCTTCCCAGAGGAATTTTAATACTAGTTTGAAAATAAAGGCCTTAGACCTGTTATTCCAAACATTTAACTTCTTCTGTTTACTTATGATGTGCACTCCAAAGCCATCCCTCATCCTGGGGTTATCATGATGTGATTTTTGTTTTGGTGTGGCTGAACCTTCCTGTATTTGTGTTTGGACAAATATCACAAATTTGAATGTTTATCTGCACATTTGCCAAATTTCCAAACTTCTTAAGGATCCCATCTGTCTCCTCCCTGTCTTTTTCCTCACACATCCAGCTGGTATCCAAATCTTCTGTTTCCTCCTCTGTGACACTTCTTTCTGTCCACATCAGTCAAAACTATAATGCGGACCCTTATCTCATCTTGATTACCACAGCCAACTCCCCTACAACTGCCTTAACATCCACATAATTTTTATTGCCTTTTCCTCCACACTCACCTCTACCTCCCCTGCTCTTCCAACGATGCCTCTCATTCATTTATTTAACTTTTTACTCTGCTTTCTACGCTGCCACTTAGTCTTGGACCACGCTCCCTAGACTAAACCATAAAGCCACTTCCCGTATCTCCTTTTTCTCAAGACTTACCTCTGCCATGATTCCTATAAGGAAACATCCAATTAATATTGGACCAAGTTGAGGGATAGGTGGGATTAGTTGATACTTACTTTATCTATTTTTAATTGTAGGAAAAAATGTGAATGTGTATAAAATATGTTTCATCATATCTCTCTCCCTCATACTTTCTTTACATTCCTTGTCCTCTTAGACTGTAAACATTTGGGGACTTGGACAAATCTTCATACGTATACATTTGTACAGCAGCTAGCACAATGATTGGGGACTCTGAGTACTATGGCAGTATAAATATTAAATTGTAATAATAAAACAGAGGATTGTTTCCCTACCTTGACACTGCCACAGTGCATTTTGCTACCCTGGACTGATAGCTAGATTGAATACTGGGTAGTTGATTTTTTGTTTCATTGGCATGGTAATAGCTTTGTTTGCCCTAATTTTGGTTTTATTTCAAAGTGCACTGTGTTCCTTACCTCTGAAAATAGCTTTTGGGAATCATAATATTATCTGAATGTGGTTGTGTTTCATGCACTGAGGATGTTCCTACTGTTTCTATTTCCTGGGAGTTTCCAGTGAGGTTGCTGGGATTCCAGGGGAATAAAACATCTTTTCAGCCATTCTTTAACTCAGATTAGTTTTACTCCTTAGCCCCACAAACCCATTTAGGATTTCCTCTCAGCTGCCTTAGAACACCTCACCCTTTGCCGGAGTGCCGAAGAGTCTATGGACCTCAGCAGTTTTTTCCTGTGATTCTGTTTAACGCCGTGGTTATTCTCTGCTACCTCATTCTCTCAGGTGCTGTCATTCCTGAACTAGAAGCTTAGCTTTCTCTCTGAAGAATTTCATTGTCAAGGAAAGGAGTGGGGGTTCTCCCATGAAGAATTTTAATCACCCTATCTGTAACCCTTTTGAAAGAGGCACAATAGTTCCTATAGTAACTACCAGACTGTGGGAGAAAGGCCAGTGCTCCCTCCCCCAGCTACAGATGGAGAACTCCCTCTACTTAGATGACTAGAAATCCTTGAACAGAGAAGCTATCATCCTTCAGAATGAAAAGAAAAATCTTTGAAATACACTCTGTAAAATATATGAATAAGTACAAATTAAAAGAAACCACACACAACTATTTGACTTATCAAATATTTTCAAATCTTGCATATGCTTGTTTTTAAGGTTTGCATGTCTTTTCATACCTAGAACTTTTCATTTTAATTTGAGAAGTTAAAACAATAAAAGAAAAACATTTGGGACCTGATCTTGCTCTGCTTATTCAGTGAAAACTCAGGCTGGAGTAATCAGGCCAGGAGGAGACCCATAAAACACATGAAGATTTGTGGTAAAACAACCATTTGAATAATATTTTTTTCTGGCAGTTTTGAATCTCAAATGTTTTGAGGTGGGTGAAGAATGGAAACATACATCTTGGAGGAATGCAGGCTTAAAATGTGTTGCCACCAATCCAATCCGATTTACAGGGATTAAAAGTGATATGATATGTGCCAGACCTCTGACAACAGCTTGCTTTAACCCCTTGTAAGATGTAGAATTGTGAGTAAAATATAATTAAATATTATACAACTACACATATTAAAGCAAATCTCTTTTGTTAAAGTATTTTAAATATTCTTATGAGTAATATATTTTTAATTTGTGGCGCTTAATGTACTTATGCACTTTGCCAGATGAAGTATAGAAGAGCAACATACTTTAGTTTCCATTTTAAGTAATACTTTCATACCAAGTTAACAAGTGCGTTTTTGACATCTGATCAGTTAATCTGCTGAAAGTGCTGGTTTACTTTAATAGCTATGTACTGTAACAGTGTGTGCATATTTTACAAAGATGCACACATGACTGGAGGATGGACATCAGTATGCATACAAAATGACAAATAAATGTACATTAAAATATGTTTTAAATGCCATCGTTAATGTTTTAAGTTGATTATCATATTATCTTATATGCATTATGCACTTTATGTACAGTCATTTTTGACAAATGTGTTCAGATGTTTTACTGCTTTGATGGCTAGTTGATAACGATACATCATTAAAGTTTTCAATAGCTTTACTAAACCAAGATGAAATAATCTGCCATTATGTTACATCCCAGGAGGATCACTGTCTTGTGGATGCTTACCAGGTTGCTATGGTAGACACAAACCTTGGATTTCCCCCTGGACCACCAGTTGCTATGGTTCAGCGTGAGCTGAATCTTTCACCCTGACTTGGTCTCTCCAGGGGTACTCTTTCCAAGTTACAGCCCATGCCTGTACTTCTCTCAGCCAGGGCCGGCTTTAAGCCGATTCCACTGATTCCCCAGAATCGGGCCCCATGCCTAAGAAGGCCCCGCGCCTTAGCCATCTTTTTTAATTATTTTTTTTGCTCACTCAGCGGTGGGGGTTTCGCTCTGGGTCTTTGGCAGCATTTTGGCAGGGAAGGGGGGATGGTCCAATCTGGGTTTTCGGTGGCATTTCATCGGCGGCTGGGGTGGAGGGATGTCCGCTTTGGGGCTTTGGCGGCATTTTGGTGGAGGAGGGAAGCCTGAGTCCTTCGGTGCCACGGAAGACCCAAAGCGGACACCCAGCTGCCGAAGTGCCGCCGAAGTCCCGGGCCACTGCCGGGTGTTCAAATCGGGCCCCGCCGTTCATAAAGCCAGCCCTGCTCTCAGGATGAAATCTTGTGATTCACCCAACTTTTAGACTGGGTCCTCAGGTTACAGCACTCTTGTTCACCAAGCATGTCTTCAGCAGGTCCAGCTGGACTTCCCTCCAGGACTTTTGACCATTATGAAAATGCAGTGACAATGAAAAGCATCGTTGAAACAAAATATTATTTATTTGTCCATAGGAAGATAGGAAACAGCCAGGGAAAGGGAAACATAACAAAAGGCCTGTACCCATATTATCCTATCTAAACCTTAGCCTTTCCATGCGAGTGTAGGTAGGCCTCACTTTATCCCAGACAGGGCAAAGCAGACTGCACAGCAAGCGAAGGGGACTGCACTCCTACAGCCACTGGCTATCAGACTGACCCTCTGTCAGTGTTCATATCTCCTTAGAGGTTCAGCTGTAACTACTTCCAAGCAGCGACATATCATCGCCTAGGCCAACAAGGCCTAGGCCTAGGGCGGCAAATTTGCAGGGGCTGCAAATTTGCTCGTGACCCCTCCCCAACTCTGCCCCTTCCCCAAATCCCCAGCCCGCCTCCTTCCCTCCTTACGCTTCCCTCCCAGGCTTGCCGCTCGAAGAGAAGTGAGTCGCGGCGCGATTGGAGGAGGCGGAGCAAAGGTGAGCTGGGGCCGGCGGGCGTGGGGAGGGGCAGGGAACCGCTCCCTGCCCCAGCTCACCATCACTCCACCGCTGCCATCCCCCAAGTGCGCCACAACTCCCCTTCTCCCCTGTCCCTCCCAGGCTTACTGCGGAGAAGCAGAGGTGAGCTGGGGGAGGGGAGCAATTTTTTGAGAGCCTAGGGGCGCCAAATTTGTTACATAACATAAGAGGTGAGGAGACCACATCTGTACACAGTATTCGAGATGTGGGCGTACCATGGATTTATATAAGGGCAATAATATATTCTCAGTCTTATTCTCTGTCCCCTTTTTAATGATTCCTAACATCTTGTTTGCTTTTTTGACCGCCTCTGCACACTGCATGGACATCTTCAGAAAACTATCCACGATGACGCCAAGATCTTTTTCACTACTCGTTGTAGCTAAATTCGCCACCATCATATTGTATTTATAGTTGGGGTTATTTTTTCCAATGTGCATCACTTTACATTTATCCACATTAAATTTCATTTGCCATTTTGTTGCCCAGTCACTGAGTTTTGTGAGATCTTTTTGAAGTTCTTCACAATCTGCTTTGGTCTTAACTATCTTGAGTAGTTTAGTATCATTTGCAAACTTTGCCACCTCACTGTTTACCCCTTTCTCCAGATCATTTATGAATAAATTGAATAGGATTGTTCCTAGGACTGACCCTTGGGGAACACCTCTAGTTACCCCTGTCCATTCTGAGAATTTACCATTAATTCCTACCCTTTGTTCCCTGTCTTTTAGCCAGTTCTCAATCCATGACAGGACTTTCCCTTTTATCCCATGACAGCTTAATTTACATAAGAGCCTTTGGTGAGGGACCTTGTCAAAGGCTTTCTGGAAATATAAGTACACTATGTCCACTGGATCCCCCTTGTCCACATGTTTGTTGACCCCTTCAAAGAACTCTAATAGATTTGTAAGACACGATTTCCCTTTACAGAAACCGTGTTGACTATTGCTCAACAGTTTATGTTTTTCTATGTGTCTGACAATTTTATTCTTAACTATTGTTTCGACTAATTTGCCCGGTACTGATGTTAGACTTACCGGTCTGTAATTGCCGGGATCACCTGTAGAGCCCTTTTTAAATATTGGCGTTACATTTGCTAACTTCCAGTCATTGGGTATTGAAGCCGATTTAAAGGACAGGTTACAAACTTTAGTTAATAGTTCCGCAACTTCATATTTGAGTTCTTTCAGAACTCTTGGGTGAATGCCATCTGGTCCCGGTGACTTGTTAATGTTGAGTTTATCAATTAATTCCAAAACCACCTCTAGTGACACTTCAGTCTGTGACAGTTCCTCAGATATGTCACCTATAAAAGCCAGTTCAGGTTTGGGAATCTCCCTAACATCCTCAGCCGTGAAGACTGAAGCAAAGAATCCATTTAGTTTCTCCGCAATGACTTTATTGTCTTTAAGCGCACCTTTTGTATTTTGATCGTCAAGGGGCCCCACTGGTTGTTTAGCAGGCTTCCTGCTTCTGATGTACTTAAAAAACATTTTGTTATTACCTTTGGAGTTTTTGGCTAGCCGTTCTTCAAACTCCTCTTTAGCTTTTCTTATTACACTCTTGCACTTAAGCTGGCAGTGTTTGTGCTCCTTTCTATTTGCCTCACTAGGATTTGATTTCCACTTTTTGAAGGAAGTCTTTTTATCTCTCCCTGCTTCTTTTACATGGTTGTTAAGCCACGGTGGCTGTTGTTTAGTTCATTTACTGTGTTTCTTAATTTGAGGTATACATTGAAGTTGGGCCTCTATTATGGTGTCTTTAAAAAGGGCCCATGCAACTTGCAGGGATTTCACTTTAGTCACTGTACCTTTTAACTTTTGTTTAACTAACCCCCTCATTTTTGTATAGTTCCCCCTTTTGAAATTAAATGCCACAGTGTTGGGCCGTTGAGGTGTTCTTCCCACCACAGGGATGTTGAATGTTATTGTATTATGGTCACTATTTCCAAGTGGTCCTGCTATAGTTACTTCTTGGACCAGCTCCTGCGCTCCACTCAGGAGTAAATCTAGAGTTGCCTCTCCCCTTGTGTGTTCCCGTACCAGCTGCTCCATAAAGCAGTCATTTAAAGTATCGAGAAATTTCATCTCTGCATTTCGTCCTGAAGTGAAATGTTCCTAGTCAATGTAGGGATAATTGAAATCCCCCACTATTATTAGGTTCTTAATTTTGATAGCCTCTCTAATTTCCCTTAGCATTTCATCATCACTATTATTGTCCTGGTCAGGTGGTCGATAATAGATCCCTAATGTTATATTTTTATTAGAGCATGAAATTTCTATCCATAGCGATTCTATGGAACATGTGGATTCGCTTAAGATTTTAATCCGCCACTGCTTCCAGGCACTTTGTTTTAGACTTCCTGCCTGAAAGGCCATGAGATTTCAAGTTGGCATCTTTCCTCCCATTCTGTGGGTCCGGTCGAACTACTGCTTCCACATTATTAGAGGCAAACGTCAAAGGCATTAATGCTTATATTGTCTGCTTGAGTATGAACAGTCAAGGCTGTCTACAGCCAATGTTTTTTTTTTCTTATGACGAAAGCTAACTAAGGGCTGTAAGTCTATACCAGAGGGCTGTAAACTTTAGTCAGTACTAGTGTGTCATGCACAAACAGGCCTGTATGGCCCTTTGCTGGAAAAACCTAAAACTTCCCTCTTGCATGTCAGTGTAGTCCCATGCTGAGTCATATCCATGGTGTTCAGCTGAGTTTGTATTCTGCATGGCTAGCCCATGCCATTGCCTGGCTATGCCACTGTTTTTAGCACACTGCATCAATGATAGGTTCTGTGATTATGCCTGTACAGATGGGAAGCATATCTCCAGCCCCTAGTGTAGACGAACTTTCGGTTTCATATGCTCATAAAATAACATTCCCATAGCCAAACCAACATACAGCATTCACAACTGAGTACAGAGCAGTTTCATATCTGTCACATATATCGTCCCCTTTTTAGTTAGGATGACCAGATATCCGGTTTTTAAAGGAACAGACCTGTATTTAAGCCCTCCTGCAGCTGTCCTGACTGTTTCTTAAAAACAGGCAAATTGTCCCACATTTTCTGTCTCACCCCCGCCCCGCCCAATCAATACTGCTGGGTCCTGCTGTTGGCTGGATTCTTGTTCATCAGCCGCCCACCACCAGCCATGTGTAGGTAAGGGGGTCCAGTGGCCGACAATGGAGGTGGGTGTGCTAGGCTGGTGGCAGGACGAAGATGCAGCACATAAGGCTGGCTGCTCCCCCTGCTGGTCCATCAGCATAGCCCCTGCTGTGTGCCGGGTCTGGCTGGTACTGGGTGTGAGCTGCAGTGGTTGGTGAGTGCAGGCAGGTGCCAGGCCAGTTATCTGTTACCTCTGCTGCCCACCCATCGACCCTTTACATGCTTCCTCTCTCACTGTCTTCTCCCTGCTTTGCCCCTTCACCACCACCACACAGTCCTGTTTCTTCATATCCCCTCTGGCGAGGTGCATCCTGCTATCAGCGCTGTGTGGAGAACCAGTCCCTGGTCGGAGTGCTCAGCTCACTCAGCAGCCTTGCCGGCAGGCTCCTTCCTTCCCACACTGCCTCTGGCTGGGCTGGCGCCTCGGGAAAGCCCAAGACCCTCCAGCCTGGGGCACTGGCTAGGAGGAGCCAAGCCCTGTGTGTGCCAAAGCTCTGCACAGTGCTGGCACTGAGAAGCCTCTCCCGTCAGCTAAGCTCTGGAGTGGTGGTGCGGGGAAGTGATTTCCAGCCTGTTCTTGCCCCGATCCTGCAGGCTCCACAGCAGCTTCCCGGGCAGGAGCTTAGCACCCTCTTCACTTGCCCCCCAGACCTGCCCCCAGGGAGCGCAGGGCTGCTCTGTCCCCTAGGCATCGTCTCCTGCTGATCCACCTTTCTGGCTGGGTTCGCTGAAGACCCTGCACTCAGGGTCCCTGGGCCCTGGTGCACAATGCATCTTAGGGCTTAACTCCTTCCTATCTGCGCTGTAGCTGGGATACAAGCAGTATCTGGGTTATGTCGGTGGTCAGCCTGGAGGTGTTAGCTGCCTTTTGACGCTTGCGGGTAGGAAAGGACAAGCTGCATCCAACCAAAGGGAAGTGGGGGGCAGAGGAGAAGATGAGCTCTGCAAAGACACTGGCCAAGTCATCCCCCATGTCTGGAAGCAGCTCCTGTCCCTTCCCTCATGCACAGTGCCAAAAGGCTGCTGCTGGCCACATTCTGGTGTGAACCCTGGCACAAATCTGGGGAAAGGGGGCACATGACCCTCTGTGTTCCCCATGTGTTACCTGGCACTGCATCTTCCCAAGGCATCAGGAGAGGTGGGTCCATCCCAGGGGCCTAGCCAGACATGAAGGGCAGAGAGTGCTGGCAGGAAGGGTCGGGTCAGTCAGTCGGTCTCACACACACACACACACAACACACACACACACACACACACACACACACACACACACGATTTATGAGAGTGTGTGTGTCACCTCTCCTGTGTGAACCCTAAGAATCCAACTATTCAATATTTCTTTTTAACAGGGGCTCAGTCAACTTACTGTTAATTTGAACGTTTGTACTGCATAGTTCTGATTGATTGCCATTGAATTTGCTTGAATATGAGTAATTTTACCAGGTGTCCCGTATTCAGGATCGGGATATAGGGTCAACCTATTTTTAGTGCACCCTGAATGGCTCGGCTAAGGGAAAAGACAGTGGACTGACCCTCTGCCCCACTGTGTGTGCACTGTGTGTGATGGCTGTGAAGTTCCCTTGCGCCCCGCCTCACCCCGATTTATTGCATTATGCATTTTATAAATAGTCCTTTGTGCCAGGTATTTTATTGAGGTATTTTATTGCTGTGCTAGTTAGTTGGTACAGCATTAATTATTTCAATAGCTTTACTAAACCAAGTTAAAATGCTTCTATTTCCTGAATGAACTAAAGCACTTTACATTTTGAATCTTCACAGTGAAATTTGGAAATCTTTCGAATAATCAAAAAACTGTGATTCTGTAGCTCAAGTTAGTTTTTGAAATATTAAAAATAAGGTACTGTTATGAGTGTTTTAAAATATAGGGCCAGATCCTCAGCTCAATGATCAGTTGAGTTTCTCTGATTTAGAAATCCTAGATCCTTTGGACTGTAGATTTCTTGGAAATTCTCTGAGATAATGTGGGTAAACAATTAAACTTTCTATGGTAGTGTTTCCATTGGGAACCTTGTGGGGGATGCAGTTAGATTTCATTCACAAAATAGGTAAGTAGCTAGTTTATGGAAATAGATTATTTATTGTAAGATTTGCACCTCACTGAAGCAATTGTCTGTTATGTTATTCATAATGGGCTAGATGAATACTTTGTTTCTAGTCCAGAACATGGGATGTCATATAACTGCACTGGCACAATCAGATCTCCAAAAATGAATTGTGACTCAGAGAGGCACCTCTCTGAGTCACATTTCTCCCTGACCTTGTGTTCCATGACAGGCAACTGAAGTATGCCACATCAGTTGTGCTGCCAGATAGAGCATACTCCCTCCCTGGCACCTAGTCGCCACTGCCAATTGAAACATTGGAAGGGTGGAAGAGTGGAAAAATAACTTAATCTAGTCTCTCGCTTCTCTCTGTTTGTACCCCAGTCTTTCCTTGTCTGCTTTGTTGTGATAGGAAATAGTGGTTTCACAGAGTCTGCTTCACCCGATTGCATCCAGACTCCCTATCCTAGCAAGCCCTATATGACTGTGCATAGTGGGTGGAGGATGGCTTAGTCACCTGCATGACTGCATAGTAGTAGGTTATAATATAAGCCATAATACATTATTTTATTTTGCTCTGCTCTTTGAGCATCCTATATCTAATGTAGATTTTTAAAAGTAGCGTCTTTAAATTGGGCAATCAGATAAAGAGAATAAGGCTTTTTATTGGATTTAATAAATGACCCATTCAGCACATGTGAGTCTACTCTGTTACGGGGCTGCCAAATTGCATAAGAAACCTGTCATGTTTCTGAAATGTTCCAATCTGATATACCCTGGTATACTAAAATATTATATTTGTGATACAGATGAACAGCATGAAATCAACTGCTTGAGGCTGGAAAAAGTAAAATATTGAGGCAATGAAAGCGGAACAGTGAGGAAAATAGGATTGTATTCTATGTTCTGGAATTATCAAAACATTATTGTCTCGTTCCTCAAAATGCTGAATATGATAGTGAGGGTACAAAGAAAAAATAAAGTGCAAGTTAAGAAGTACATATTTAAGATCTATTCAGTTACCAATAATGCTAGCATTGGAGCTTGGCTACCAGAGGCCATAATGGTATCCTGTTTAACATATTTATGTTGGTTGTAAAATTAGGAACTGTCATTATAGCCCCACATCACCTGCATAAGAGCAAAACACATAAATCAAGAGGCGTTCCAGCACCATAAAAATGACATAGAACTGAATGGCATGAAACTCGTACAAGATATTTATGTACATGGATACCATGTACCAAGACACACGTGTAGATTTTTAGTGGATTTGATTGACAGGTATTAAAGGTATTTTATCCAGTCCAGTTTGCATTTTCTGACATCAACTCACTTATATTGGAGTATTATAATTTGAACTTTGAAACTGAAAGGGTCTAAAGTGCAAAAGGACAGATGAGCTATTAGTAAAAAGGCTTCTACATCACAGACATTGCTTTAAAACTCCACATGCAGATCATTTACTGATTTCTGTTTGATCATATCCATAGACCTTATACAAGTTATGTCATTCGCATGCTGAACAACGATCATGCGCAATTAACACTGTAGAACTGGAAGCAATAATCAGTAAATCAGCTACATTTAAAAATATGCCAGTGGATTTTAGGGAGTGGTATTCAGAGATAGAACATTAATCAGAAAAAAATACCTGAGTGATGATGTCTTTAGGCTTGGTGTGAAAAATAAATCACAGTCTAGTTGAAAGAAAGAGAACCAGTTAAGTTTTGTTCATTTGTTCAAAACAATGATCATATAAAAAGAAGAAACAATGCTTAAGGAACACCTGTAGATTTTTTCCAACTTGGTTTCTGGTAAACCATACATGAAATGGCTGTATTGTGTGCAGTACGTAGCGATAGTAATCATAATGAGAACACTGATAACCTTTACAATACTGTGTATTTTACTGTAGCTATAATTAAAGCTAAAGTTTCCCTAATAAACATGGCTGCACGTCCTGTTCACACTAACTGCTCAGGGCATTTCAGGGAGTAGGGCAAACTAGATGGAGGGGATCATCTCTAAATATGAGCCTGTGTGTGGAGGACTGGGGGAGGAGTTAAAGAATAAGAGCCATGAGTAGGGAAAGAAGACCACTTCGTTTGCAGACTGCAGTAATCCTAAAGAATTTACAATGCTTTGAATTTTGTGCCTAAATCGTATACTTGATCAAAATCCTGCGTATTTCAGGCATCATGTGGCTATGGGAAAAGGAGAGACAAAAGCGTTGATGAGCAAAACTATTAAGGTCAGAGAAGTGGGGGTCAGTTTGTAGAGTGAAAACCAAAAGTAAATTGATGGAAATATTAGGTCTGGAGCAGTTACCATTTGTAACTGTTACAGGTTGTTGCATGAATATATTAACAATGAAGTCACTTGTGTTCTAGTATAAATAGTTTAGAATTTCCTGCAAGGAAATTACATGAAGTAAGGAGTGACATTACCCTTATAAGTCAACATCCCTGTCATTACTTGACCTATACCTATGTGTGCAGATATCAGATTTGGCAGCTGATGTCACAGAAGACTCCTACAAATTGTTGCTCTAAAATTAGTTTGTATTGGACAATTGATAATCAGCCTGCTAACGAGTTAGCCTGCCTGTTCAGTAACAGTTTTGGACTACTCTGTTGGTCTAGTACTCTATATTTGTTGTTACCAATACAGACTTTATCACTGAACATCCTTGGCTAAATACATTGAGTTAGATTATGTCTTCTAGGCACTGTGGTGTGTAGAGATGCAACACTGCCTCTTGCGCTCCAGGGGCACTGTTCCACCAGAGTCTTAGATGTGAATATGTCTACCCTCTGCAAGGGGGAGGGGAGTCTCCTTAGATGATCTCCCGTCTTCCCACCTCCCTTGTCCCCCATTCCCCCAAGCAGAGCTAGACACAATCTAGGCCTAAAACAAAAAACTCTGTATCCACAGTAGGTTACTTTCTCCCCTGCTTGGCTGTGTTTAGGCATCTATTACTGTCTTCTTGTCCCTGGCACACCATATGAAATAGAGATTAATGAAAGTTCTAGTGTGTGATTTCTTGATTTTTTTCTCTTATTTTAGTCATCATTGCCTTTGAAAACATAACTGCAAGTTACTCTCTTTCTATTTTTAAAGCTATTTATTTTAACAAGTAGTATGGAGATTGCTGTTTGAAGATATAGCAGTTACCTTGGTATCTGGGATATTGCAATTTTTTTTATACTTACAATAGGAAATAGTTTTGATGCCTCAGATATCATGGAAAGGAAGTTATTTGCAAATGGTGACTTTTTCAGGCACTTCAGTCCACTTTCAAAGGAAGGAGGTAGCATGTTCAGAAAGACATCTTTCTTATCTTTACAATTATGGAGTAATTTTTGGTTTTTGTCTGCACATTCGGGTGCACACTTAAGTAGCATCTTCTACTTTAATATTTCTCATTTTATTTACCAAACCTGGTCCATAGGCTCAGCAATATGAACAAAAAAACTTCTATCGGGACTTGGGCCATACTTGTATAGCTGGGTGGCTCTCATTCTATTTACCAGCTCTCTGTGTGTTATGTGGGCCACATCCACACAATATATAGATACTACCTGCATGGCCTTGAGGATGTCATATGGCCTGCAGCTGTGTGCTGATTGGGCCACAGGTTGAGAAGCATTAGTACTGCATGTTCATTTTCATAGTTCCCAGGTACTTTAACAGCTTTGAAAAGAATAATATTGTGCCGCAAAAGTCACGTCACTGAAAATTATACAGTGATTTTGCTTACTATAGTACAAGGCAAAGTTGTAACTAACACTAATGGTGTTTAAAAATGCAAGAGTCCGTGTCTATAGTATCTTTCCAGTGGTGTAATCAGGGATGCAGCATGACTGAATGTGCAGACATTGGAACATAATTGTTTTTTATTCAGTTATAGGTGCCCAGCGCAGGAGAAGCCCCAGTGCCCTTGCCATTGAAGTATTTGAGTCACATTTGGGAAGTCACATTTTACAGGTAAAAATAATGGCTTTACCAAAATAATCAAGATAACTAGATAGTAACAATATTTCTGCCAATTATTATTATGTTGTTATCAGGGCTTACATTTATGAAATTTTTTTTACAGATTCCAATTTTTTCTTTTTAGAAAGTCCACGAGTGAGAGAAATTTAATGAGACAGGGAGGGCAAGTACTCTTTGTGCTGTAATAATTTAGATGAATCACGCTATGTAGTTATATTGGACTGTGCAGTAACTGTTGCTCACAGATATATTGTGTGTGTTTGTGTGTGTATCAAACACCATTTTGTGTAAATCATTCGATTTTTGTAAGTGTCCTGTCCAGATTTAGATTTTCTTTTCTCATTTTAGTTTACAAGCACCATTTCCCTTCCCCTGCCCACAATTGTCATGACTCTAACAATGCAAATTATAAAAATCTTTATAGAGAAGAAATAACAGCATGTCTTCCAGGTCTTAGTAGTGACTGAGATAAGAATAATTTGATTTTTCCCAAAGCATTTTATGGCACCGTACAGTAGGTATATGTGAAAAAGATTAGATTGAACAGAAATGACCTGATAGAGATGTTCATGTACCCTTATGTGTTTTGTTTTGTCAGGGCTTGGTGATTCCACAAAACATTTTTTAGGTTTTAGTTGTCAGAGATAGAGTAGAAGCAGGTAACAAAGGCAACAGCAACAAAATGGGGAGTGTTTTGTCAATGTAGACTAAAAAAACAAACAAAAAACCTTATGGAAATAAGAAACCTGCTGTGCATATGGTCTTTTCTAACTGCAGCACTAAATAACTGCTGTTCTTTAGCAGAAATTTCTGCTTCTCAATCCAAGTATGCAGCATGGAATATTGTCTTTTGATATGCAAGAGAGGCAAGTTAGAATACTATAATGAGAAATACTCCACTTCATCTGAAACAATTGAGAGGTATTTCTGTGTACTACCACAGCTGTAGCTTTCAAAGGAGCTATGGATAATCTCCAGGTTTTCATACCTTTTTGCAGTTAGCTAAATGTAAAATGGTAACAAAGATAATTCTAGCAAAATGTAAAATTTACCACTGGAATGAATTTCCCTTAAGTGCAGAAATTATGAATTAAGTGATTTAATTATTTGTATGTCCTTGGTAGAGGTCTAGATTCAAGGTTTTAGTGCTGTAAGCAAATACTTATGTAATGGTTACTGTACCAAAGATGTAAATGTGCACCACTGAGTTTTGCATAACAGACACAAATGCGGTTGTGCTTTCTCACAGATGTAACAAAACAATACAAAATTAGAATAAATAGGCAGCAGTTTTGTGATGTTTGAGTTTGTGTAATTTGTCAGCATGCTGCTATGAATATATAAATACATACTGTATACGTAAAGGTACGCTTTTTACAATGTGTATTACTAGTAATACCCAGATAAAACCGCATTGAAATTGATTTGTATCCAGTTTTAGTCCAGATGTTTATCATGACCTTATCATATGCATACAATTCATTCAGTTATTTAAGGTCTATCACATGACAACCTTATTAGCTATTTGGAATGTAAATTTTTCATTCATGGAATGGCTAAGAAGCTTTCATCATTTTTTTATCTTCTTAAAGCAGATTTCCTTTTTATTTTGGATTTTCCCCCCAACTAATACATAGAAGATGTAAGAGCTATCAAACAGATAGCAAAAAATCACTACAGCATGTGGAGTTGATGGTTTTCAGTCTGAGTCACCATAAATTCCATATTGAATATCTGTTGAGGTGTGGCCTTTTCAAAGAGGGTGTTGGTCTTTCCAAATTGCTTCCATTAATCTTCAGCAGAATTGATAAAAGAAAGTTCTAGGGTGACATTTAAAAGAGAATAGATTGTGGATGATGGATAAAGAGCGCAGTGAACTTATAATGGATGTAAGTTAGTCATAATATGTTAAAAATCTTGTCTCACTTTAGCAGGCTAAAACGTATAAAACAACACTCAGTAAGAGAGTATAGGAAAAGAATTGAAATACAGTAGCTGCAGGAATCTCAGACTATCACCTTGTGATGTCATTGGTAGAAGCACCTTGTGATGTCATTGGAAAAGCACTCCAGAAGGTCGGAATACTAGTAAGATGTCACAGATCCAACTAGAGTCTCCTCCAGTGCTGCTCTAACAAATATTGCTTTGGTGGGCACTACTTCTAGAAATGACATTCAAAACAATACTGTGATAACTGTTATTTGAGAGAGAGAGCGAGATGAACAGATAAATATGTGCCAACCTGCAAAAAGTACTGTATTGCAAGTACCCATATTTTTCAGAATCTGTGATCTAAGAAAGCTGGATTAATAGGTAATCTGTTCAGTGCCCTTCATAATTAATATTTTAAAGTCCTAGCTAAAGGTAAATTCAGAAATTAAGGAGACTTTTTCTAATACTTTTGTTATTTCAAAATTTATTGACAGATACACGAGAACCACAATATAGTATATATTTAAAAAGTGGACATAGTTTGTTTATAGTGATGTTATAAAAATAGAAATGGAGCAACATCTTGTGACATTTTAAATCTTGGTTCTACAAGCAAGAACTCTCAGTCAATCGTGTCAAAAATTTCCAAGCCACAACCAATTGCAGTATATCATACTGAAGAGGTGATTCCCACGGTAGGTTTCTGACCAAAAGAAACTATGCACAATGTGCTCATGGAAAAAAAAAAGGAAATACCCCAAATATTATTATAGCAGGAGCCCACAATCAGAAAAGAAGCTTTCAGACATTATCCAATTAAAACACCTAGATGGAGAAATAGTGGGAATGCCTTGAATAGAAGAGAAACCAGATAATTAGAGTTGCCCATTAATTATTAGCAAGACTTCATTATACTCCACATTCATCTTATGCATGAGAGTAGCTTTATAATGAGGTTAGGCTGCAATGAGAAATATTTTTAATTTTACCTCAGTGGTGTATTTTTTGCTTCATTATAAGTTAAATGAAAAAATGTTGATTTCTGTTATCTCTTACAGGCAAACTTTAGTTCCAGCAAGACTTAAAAGTTAAGATGAATATGGCCAGTTTACATCTCTTGATACTTTCTTTAATTTCTTAACTATTGAGGATTAAGAAAAGGGGTCAGTGACCCCATATTCTTTATATAATCAAGAATGATCAGGAAATGTAGAACTAAATATAGAGAAAAGGGAAAGTTAGTGAATATATTTGCATATGCAAATTAGCTTAATTGATACTGCTTGCCTCTACAGGGATTTTTCATTACAAACTGGAGTGCTACATTGTTCAGCTCATATTGAGTAATTTAGTAACTAATGAGACCAGTTTGCACTAATTTGCATATGATAAATGAGCTTAATTGCAGTAAATAACTTGGAGGCATAATTACTTAATTTTCCTGTGTTGCACGGCTTTTAAGTTCACGTATGAACAACTCAAGATAATTTTGCATATTTAAATTAGTTGCTTTTAAAATTTCTTGAATAAAAAAGAACACACCTTAGGATTTGAACTGTAAAACAATTGAAAGTAAAGTTTACAGTATTTTTGGTAAAAATTTAGATAAGTTCTTAAATATGTGTTTTGTTTTATTGTTTTTTTATGCCAAGCTCCTATCAAAGTAGATATATTTAGTATTAGACACTCTGCAGTAAGCTTTAAATATAAAATTTAGAAAAAAATATTCCATTAACAATAACAGCAACTTTGTATCTAAATTGCAGTGATTCTTACTGACTGCGTACTCCTGTATATAAGAGCAGTAACTTTTAAAAATTGAAGTCAGTGCTGTGAAAGTGCCTGACTGATTGGTCAGCAACTGTAGTTTTTTAATGGTGCATTAAATTACCATACACAATTGCACAGGCAGTGGTTGTGTTAGATTATACAAACTGCCCTACTAGTGTACTTCTGCTCAATTTCTTATGCACCATCCCTTTCACTCAGAAAACTATTCAAGTTTCCATGTCCACTAAATCTTCATTTTATTTGTGGACTTTATCATGGTGCCAGTTTTGATGGTGCTTCATGACATATGGAGTTGTTCAAAAGGAAGTGGACTGAGAACACCAGCTCAGTTCCCGTAGGTTAATAAAAACCACTTAGCCAACTTTTGGGCCATTACAGGCCTTAGCTGGATTTGAGCCAATGAGCAAGGAGTGAAAAAGCTCAAAATCCAAGTGACAATCCCCAGAACCAACTAATAGCACTATAACAGTGAGCCCGGTCATGTCCCCATGATTTGCAGGTGGAGTCGGATTGTACTGATTTCTCCATCCTGTGCTGAAAAAGGGCTCAGCTACTTTCTAAACAGCATTTTCTCCTTTCCTCAGGGCTTACACAAGGTGGTCTTGGGGGATTTGTACATTGTCCTCATACCACCCTTGAAAAAATCAGAAAAACAGAAATCCACTTTAGATTGTGCCTCACCGTCAGAGCTGGGAATTCCTCTTTCCTTCCTCTAAGGGTCACCTTCATGATGTTTCTGGTCCAGTGACTCCTTGGCAGCATGACTTAGAAGGAGCCACACTTTCAACAACCAAATCAGAGCTAGTTGGGACTTGTGATGCTGCGGAATCTTTGTCATAGTCCCTGGTCTCCTGTGGATTGGATGGAGATCTGGCATGTTTGTGTGCATGCTAGGGAAACTCCAATCCTTTGGTGAAATGATAGAGGAGAAGTTTCCACAGGTAATTCTTAGTGGAGGTTTACTCTTCTTTCACTCCATTCTATAGGATCTCACATGAGATTGGGGCCATTGAGTTTTCTTCAGCTTTTCTGCATTTAAAAACTCAAAAAAAAAAAATCCACCCTTGGGTATAAGAAGTCTGCTGTACTGCTGCTAACATTTTATACAACTTGCATTAAATTACATATTTTCATGGAGAATCTAAGAGCCATTTGTGTTTTGTTCTTGATTCACAAATACAATGCCCAGAAAACCCATTTGTCAGCTAGTATGTGAGAATGTAGTACAAACAAATCTGTGTGGGTCTAACAAAAGGTACTTTCTTGACTCTTAAATGTATTCTGTTTGTTGCCAAATGTAGGGGTACACTTGTAATCAAATCTTTTAATACCTGCTTTAAAAAAACATACTTACAATCCAGAAAAATCTTTTCAATTTTGAAAAATGCCCCTTAATGTTTTTTTATATTTGTGAAGAGAATATAAACATTAGTCTTTGTAATAAATGCAATACAGTAATAGTAGTATGTAACAGTATTAATTTAGTGTTTGTGACACTCTGGGTTACTGATCATTAGAGTTGGCCAGTTATTCATTTTGAATAATGTTCTGTGCGAATTTAACATTCCTTGCTATTTGAAAATCACTAAAAAACTATTCCTGATACATTTGGGTGTAGCTACTATTAATAAATATTCACCAAATAGTTTGGACAAGTTGTTTTTTGACTGGGGGTTGATTGTGAACTTTTCGCCAGTTAATTACAGTGACTGTTGACTTTTTGTTATTCATACTGTGTAGTTGCTCACTCAAGTCACATAGGATAACATTTTCAAAAGCAGCTAAGTCCCATTTGCAGAAGTGACTTAGGTGCCTAGGAGGTTGAGATTCATTGAAAGACAATGGGATTGAGGCTTCTAAGTATCTAAGTCAGTTTTAAAAAAGGGACTTAACCTCCTGTATAACTAAGGTCCTTTGGGAAATTTTACTTATGGTCTTGTTTCTACTTCCTGATTGTTTGATTGAGACATTTTAAACAGGAGAAAAAACAAATAAGTAATAATGAGTAACAAACTTATATTATGAATTTTGGGTTAAATATTCATTTGGGCTAAATATTGTGAAGCTGTTGGGATTTATTTACACTTTCATGAATAGCCAGCAGTTCTCAGAATACTCACTAACATCAATAATATAGAAGCATGAATAGTAACAAATTGAATGATTTATCAGATTTTTTTCATATTTAATCAGTTCTAATGCAATTATAATTGAAAAGTGTTGTTACAAAAAAATTTCCTTTCTACTTCCAAAGGATTTAACATCTTTTGTCCTGTTGTAGAAACATGTGCCATTATATACACAAAGGAAGAAAGCTGTATAAAATTTATAGGAAACGACCAGATCACCAGAGAGTTTTCTGCATATGGTAATAGGCCTTGGTCTTCCATTTCTCTTCCTATTTTTGTAGCATTGTTATTGCACCAATAGGAGCACAGTGACATCCATCATACATGGTAATTCAAAAGGTGGAAAGAGCTCACTAAATGTTCTCACTACAATATGTTATAACATTTTAAATATATTGATATTTATTTATAATAATCACCAACAGTGTAACAAGATAATGACACAATTTATTTGTTCTTATGACTAAGAAAATGTCTTGAAGGTAATAGATTAACTGGAGATTATGCTGGTAAAGTTTTTCATGCATTGTAAACATGTATTGGGTGTGTAACCAATTTAGTTTGTGAAAACCTGTGACTCTTTACTGTTAAAGTCAGAGGAAAGATCAGGGAGTGGAGCAGGTCTTCTACATTTTTCAGATAATGAAAGATGGTACAGAAGTTGCACATAGTTAATAATGTAGTTTGGAAACAAAAAATGCTTCCTTTGGGTAGAAACAAGCAGCTCTATTTAGCTATGTGAGTAGGAAGACTGCTAAGAGTTAAAACTGGCAAAACAGAATGAATGATCATTATTGAATAAGACAATAAGAAACAGTTAATTTTTGTTCAGCCACAAATGTTTAAGTATTGTAAAAGTTTGGGGAGTTTTAAAATTGATATCACATACTACAGGGTTATTCATTTTCAGTACAAAAACACATATACATTGGCATCTAGTGCATAGGAGATCTTGGAGCTCGATGGGTGGCAGGGCACATTTCCAGTCTTCTCAAAGATTCTTATTAGGGCACAGGGCCCTACCTGGCCTGAGAGCTGGAAGAGAGGAGAAACAGATTGTAAAGTGTTGGAGTGCTGTAAAATTTTAGGGAAAAGATTCCTCTTCTCATGCACAGTTTTCGACAACTTTACATATTATATAATGAGGTGAACTCTGTACAACACCGGTTAGGATAGCAACAGTGACATGAGACTAAAGGTGAGGAAGCAGCAGGTGGTAGTCCTGGAATATATAGATGATTATACCAGTCTAGAAAGGATATTAACTGAAAAAGTCTACTGCTGGCTTGGAAATGTGTGGACAAGAAATGACAATTGCTAATGATGTCAGTGGTGCAATATGTAAGTATAAAAGGTGACAGTTCAGTTTCTTATAGAGTTGTACTGGATTAAGGGGACAGGTTGTTAACAGATCTATGTTGGCATAGGGAAGAAATGTGGTGAAGTGTACAAAATTTTAGTCACACTTATTAAATATTTGAGGGAGAGTTCTGGCCATGCTGAAGGAAAGGAGGGTGAGGAAATAGAATGACTGTAAAATGATTGTCTGGCTATACCGAAAGGACAGGACACATTTGACATGGGTTTAATCAGGTTGCAACTTTATTATTAGATGTCTGGGACTACCCAGCAGATAAAAGTGTACAGTAGAGGTAACCCCATGTTTATTCCCTAATTACCTGAGGGTGAGGGGGCTTTCACCAGCTCCCCCACTTTTTCCATCCAGGAACTCAAGCAAATCCATTGCTGGGACCTTCCCATCCACACCCCCTCATAGGAAGGTTTAGGTGGGCTATAAGAATGGAGTGATGAACCGCCCCGTATTCTTTCCTTTAACGAACACCTCAGTAGTTTTCATCTCTCCCCCCTCTCCACCTCCCAAGTCATAAAGCACTGTTCCCTTCAGCCAGCCAGCCAAATACCCCCACCCCCGCTTAAAGGTGCAGGGCAGTCATTACTGTTGACATTCAACATGGCAGATTAAAGTTATATATCAGTTGTTAAAATAAAATGGAATTCAAGGGATGAGGTTTGTTGTCGTTTAAACCAGTCAATGAAATGGGCTTTAACAGTGTTTTGGCAGTTAAGAGGCATGCATTGTGTGATAAAATGGAATACACAGGTGACAAGGTAGATTGGAGAAGCGGATTAAAGATGGCATAGGCCTCCAAAGGGGAGTTATTTCAAAAAACACATCCTCTACTTTATACATTTTAATTATGAATTAGACCCTCATATTTGTCACACATAATTCACCGTTATCAGACTCGTTCCTTTTTTCAAATAATATCCAAAGCTTTCAAAGGTGAAGCTGGAGGAGACATAGGTTGAGCTCATAGAGATATAATCCAAAAAGTAAGACTGTGAGAGAAAGGAGTTGCATGGGGGGGAAAAAATAGACTGTCAGGAAAAACTAAAAACCTCTACACCCATGCAAAAACCTTTAAAGGCAAACGTAGTTAATCTAGAATACCTGGTAACAAAACACAGTTTAGGCATAATAGGCCTTTTTGAAGAATGATGAGATCACAATAATGAATGGGATGCAGTATTAGAGTATTATTCAGCAAGAAAGACTGATTACACCATAAAGGAGAGGGAGTACTATCATACTAGGGGGGAAAAAACCCTAAAAAGAACAAGTAAAAACAGATTTGAAGAAAATGAAATTTCCGACTGGGCGGAAAGAATCTGTACAGATACAAATCCCAAATTCTAAGAATAGAAATATGATTATATCATGGGCAGCTGGATCTGAGAAGTATTGGGTGCTCATTGTTGAGAAAAAGAGAGAGACCATATGATCTACTGAAACAATAATATCATATGACATCAACTGTCCAGCTATTAACTGCTCAAAAGTCACATCAGGGCACAGGTTTTAAGACAGGACTATGGGACTAATACATGTACTGTTGTGAAAAAGTTAGTAGGATCTCTTTAAACTACAGAAGATCAATATCTCAGTTGTATAGTATGTCTTCATTGAAATAGGACATCCCCAGTAACAAAATTCTGCCTTACATTCAAGGATGCATAGTATTTCGTGTTTTTCTAAAGATGAGTATTTAATACCTACATTGGAGTCTGTCAAGGGTTGATCACGAGACTCGTCTAGCAGAGAAGCCACAAAACAGTCAGAAAAACAGCTGAATCTCTAGTACTGATTTTAATGCTATAGCTGTTCCACTGGTGGAGAAAGGCATGGGGCTTCTAGGCACTACTTTAATATAAGTAGTAATAAATACATATAATAACGAGTAAACATAACTACTCACTGAGCTGAGTTCTGTGATCACTTAAACAAGTGTAAATCCAGAGCAACTCCACTGAAGGCTATGAAGCCATTTTGGAAATTAGAACAGAAATTGGCTGAATATATTTCATTTTCTTAAAGAGAACTAGGAACTAAAGGCTAGTTCTGAATCTGAAAAGGCTAAACACCTTTGCACAGGCATTCCTGTTTAAAATTGAGGCCATGATTTGGAATACATGCCAAGAGGACTTCCTGTGTTCAGAGACTTGAAAGATGCTAATTTACATATTCCAAGATGTCCCAGTCACAGTACGTGCATTAGTTTGGACCCAGAAAGCAATGCTTTCAATGCAAAGTTATGTCAAAGATGTGGCATCTTAACAGTAACTGCCTGAGGAGGTGTGTATTAAGAGATCAAGAGGGAAAATATATATGTATATATAAAAAATCGAGTATCAAATTGTTTTGCAATTGAAGCTTGAAGCAACACACTTAAACGTGCATTTTATATGGCAACTATAGTACATGTAGTTTCGTTTAATAAAGAAATATTTGATCTGAGCTGGATACAGCATATCGTACTGTGTCATTTCACTCCTGAAAAAGTATTTGAGGAAAATGACATATCTCAGCACTGTTTGTTGACTGTTTTGTTGTCACCTTCTGAGTGTTGTCATTTCCATAGCTAGTGGGCTGTATTGAATCAGACAGAAGGAATAGGTCATTAACAGAAATGGAGGACTTTCTGCAGCCTGTAGAGGTTGAAGGAGGAATTTTTTTCCCTGCTACATCAACAAAACTGTATTTAATGGAGTCTTCATTTAGTTATGATTTGGGGGTTAGCCCTATTTTCAGCTGAAGTAATGCATGGGTTCTCCAAGAAGAGCCATATCTTGACTGGATATCATAAAGGTTCAAATGGGGATGATTAAAATGTCTTGATTTCTGGAAATCATGGGGTTTTCTTCCCTTCCCCACCTCTTCCCCTGGCTCCTGGCACCAATCACATATTCACTGGGAGGTAAGAAGGCTCTCAATTTTATATAAATGAATAGAAAAAAGTTTTTAAAAGGAAAATGTATTTTTAATTTATATACTATGACGATAAACAATGGCATTTGTCTCCACTTTGCAGAAACTACCAGTAATACAGATCCAAAGCTGACTGCACTGTTCCTTTCAGACTCTGTGGGAAAAACCTAGAAACAATCTTTAGGTGGTCTTTAATCTGTCTAGTACAATTTTTTCAAATATCCTGTTTTTGGTGCATATCAGTGCATGGTGGGTTAGATTGGTACAAGCATCCTTCTTAGTTTTCCTTTTTTTCCCTTTTTAATGTTTGTAAGATGTGCATTTGTTTGTTTCTTTACATGTCTAAGATGCATGTACACACAATTGATAGAGGGCTGGATTAAAGTAATCCAGGAGGCACAAAACATAGACCCCTGTGCTGTTCTTCTGCTCCTACCTGGAGTGGCGGCCAAGGGCAGCAGTGTGGGTCCTCTTATCCCTGCAGGAGCAGCAGCAGGGCCTTCCCCTTTGTTGGCAGTAGCTAACACAGCTAGGCTATGTTTACTGTCAAGATCTTACAGCTGTACTGATGCAGCCTCAACAGAGTAAGATCTTTTATATAGCCATTCCATGCTGACAGGAGAGAGCTCTCCCGTGAACTTAATTAAACCACCTTCAGCAAGCAGTGGTAGCTATGTCCCATCAATGTAGTGGTGTCCACACGGATGCTTATGTTGGTACAACCTATGTCTCTCAGGGGCGTGTTTTTTTTCACATTCCTGAGTGACATAAATTATGCCAACATAAATGGTAATGTAGACATAGTCACAGTCTTCTGTTGGGTGACAGAAGAGACACCGAGAGCAGTGGGTCTCAGAGTTAATACCCAACTGAAATTCATGGGGTAGTTCACACCTCTCAGAACTATTGTTTCAGGCTGTGTGCAAGTTCAGGGCCATACTTCATTGAATTTGTTACATTTGGGTTATGAGTTCATGCTTCTTTTTGCAACCACCATGACTAGAAACTTATTGTTTAAAAAACTTAAATGAAAACTGAGATTCTGTTCACACACTGACTCGAGGAGCTGGAGATCTGGGCACGGGTCTCTGTGCCCATGCCTTAGTCTGGTCCTGTCTTGGAAAGTGCAAACACCTTTGCAGGTCTTTAAAAAGTCTAATATTTGCATGAATGCAAACATCTTGTTTTGTAAAGTAAATGGGCAGACATCTATAAATGGTGCTACTTTCTGCTGTGAATCAAGTTGTTTAAAGTTGGTAATTCCTGCTAATAACAAGAACAGACACAGTTAAAAAAGTCTGTGTTTTGAACGTTTCTACCTGCTTTAGCAGTATTCCCTGAAATGGGGTATACTACTAAAGCTGATAAAACTTTCAAAACAGAAGAAACGTTTTAAGTCCATCCATTGTTTTACAGCTTCTTTGGGGAAGCCTTTAATGAGGTCACATAAGATTCAAGTCAGTGTTGAATTAAACCCATTAATTGGGTACAACATTTAGCCAATTAATCATTTGTTTTCTTCTTGTATGTAAGGATATATCCTTTTCACCATTTAAAAGGATTTTCTCCTGTGACTCCCAATAGTTTAAAAGCATTATTTATACATATCCTCATACTTGATATAAGATTATACTCCTTTGGTAGTAGATGAATGAACTCAAATTGTATTTTATGAGTTGCAAAGACTTTTCTAAATTGCATTTTTTATGTATTGATCTTTATTTTTCACCCTTTCCTGTGTGGTCCTCTAAATAAATTCTTGATCCAGTATTTTTTCTCTAATTTGCCTTCTGATTGCTTACAGTTCGTTGTAGTCTTAAATCTATGTGATTTACTATATTTTCTTTACCACATAAATGATTAATTATGTCCCTTTTGCACACATTTTAAGGAACAGAAAATGCTCTTTGATGGGTTCACATAGCTACCTATAGTTCAAGCGTTCTCACACACTTTTGTAGTGCGACCATATCTGGATACAGAAATCTTCATATGGCTATCTCCCCTCCCATTTGCCACCATGTCATTTGCAGTCACATAACAAACCGTTGGCAACTTTAGAAGTTGTTCACATGAAAAAATACGAAGGAAATATTTAACATATTTTTAGCTCTCTTCTAATGTGGTTTAGCAGCTGTGGAGGAGTCAGCAACATATGAGCAACCAGCTCTCCGAAGGCTCCCAGCAAATGCTCCATGAACCACAGTTTGAAAACCAATGTTATAGTTTTATTAAAAACAAAACCAACCAAAAAAAAAAAGTTGGGGAAGGGACCTAATGTACACCAGACCTGTAGAGACTCGGCGGTTTTCCCTGTATAGTCTTCCAGAAAAACTTTACATGAGATTTAAACTCAAAGGCTTTACACAATGCTTTGGTATTTAGAACAATCACATTTTTGCAATCAAACGTCTATCACAGTTAATAATTTACTGATTTATGTACATAAAGTATGCTATCAGCAGACAATACTGGAAATAAAAAATATGCATCTGTTAACTCTGAGAACAAAAAAATTGGGATCTTAAATAAACTCATTGAAAGAATGTGTAGTTGAGCTTGGCTTCGTTCTCCGCCCCCCCTTTTTTTTTTAATTTCTTCTTTTACATGTCTGAGGCGGTGATGATCTAGACAGGGTTTTTCATCTTTTACAAATTATGCAGTCAAGCAAAAACAAAGATACAGTATGATATTGCCTTTGATGAAAAGGGATAGATATTATCTTAAACGTAAACGATAGTTAACAAAGTACATGTTAGAAAGTAGGAATCAATGTTTTTCAAGGACACAATATTGCACTGAGCTATAGAATAAAAACTGAACAAATGTTTTGGTTTTGTTTGTTTTTAAACCCATACCTCCCAAGCCTGAAAATGAAAGTGGTGCTTCTGGTCTTAATACTTATGATATTTTTACCATGTCCCCTTTCTAGCGGTCAGCCACTTTTTTATTATTTTAAAATCTTTCCACAGAAGCAATATAGTATTTTAATATCTGTTAGTTCTAGATATGCACTGTTTGGACACAGATTTGCCCATTAACCGCCAGACCATTCTGCAGGGTATTCAGTGGGAGAACAGAAGAAACATTGCTCCTCTTGCGGCATGCGCAAGGACGAGTTGCAGTTACCAGTCTCTCTGCTGGGGATAGTACAGAACTCCTCCTGTTTGCACACCAGTGGGACACCGGGAGGAGGTGGAAAAATGGCCACATTCCCATTCTGCATCAGCTGCAAAGTAGGCAAGGAACACTTAGGGAATAGGCTGTGTTCTCCAAAAGGATGGTGCATCCTAACTAGTCCTTGCACGGTAGGCCACTCAAGCTTCCCCTGTGACAGTACAGTTCTGTACTGCTCCCAGTACTTTCCAGTGCTTGCTAGTACGTAATTGATACTAATGCTGCAAAGGCTTCCCCACCTCTCAGACGGACTGTTCCTAACCAGAGTATTAATTATCTGCTAACGGGAGGCTTGGTAGAAGGTGACTGTACCTGCCACTGCAGAATCAAAGTGTGTATACACCTGTAAACAGCGTTCGGGGATGGCCCTATGGGGCTTCCCTCCTGGAGAGGCTGGGATTTCCGAGATTTGGAACGAGAGTGGAAAATAGCCGTACATTGTCTAATAGATACCATCTTATGATTTATTGTAACTAGGTTTTATGAAGTTTTGTTTTAGTTCCTAATATGTAATAGTTGCATTCCCAGCCCAAAGTAAAAGTTCAATCATGTTGTTTTTCAAGGCAGTAAAAGGAAAAGCAGTCGCTATGGTAAAGCATGGGTTTCTTTTAAAGAGGGCCTCACTTTCTTTAGTCTCAAATATATGCCCAAGTAGGGTAATGGTTGCAAATTTCTAAGTAAACCTTCTAGTTGTGCTAGCAGATTTTTAAACAGAAGACTCTTTCAGATAGAGCATTTTATTACAGTGTCCCCGTCTAAAGAATTTTCTAGAAATTGTGGTGCACCCAGCTTTTGCTACTATCAATTTCTCACAGGGCACCAAGCAATAAAAATTGTTTAGAATTAAAGAATAACATGGATGATATCAGTGAGTTTCCCAGAGAAAGAGACAAGAAGACTGAATGGACATTTAAACATTTTGCCATTTCATTGCAACTGCAAGACTTCATCCTCTGTGCCTAATTCGCCAGAAATAGCTGACATGTTTGAGTTAGATGTTTAGTGGCATATGAAAGCTTTAAGGGAGGCATGTTCTGTTTATACAGTGCTCCTTAATGGAGAGAAACTGCTCACCATCCAAGAAACATGACTACAGGGCAGCAGCAGGTTGACCCACAGCAGACAGACAGTCGGGTTTATCAGCAAAGCCAGCAGTACAGCCAGGAAAGAAAAGCTGACATCCAGATGCCAGTGATACAGGAATCCTATCCAGACTTGGGCATATGGGTCCTGCATCTGTCAGTGTTGCACCAGCAGTTGGCTCCCAACCTTGAGCAGATTCTGTATTACTAGCAAGTTACAGCTCCCAGCCAGCGCTGTTACTGAAATGGATAAGCTAACTCTTCTGACTCAGTACTGTTCTGTTTGAAAGGCAGATTTAGGTCAGAAGATGTTCTGTGGGAATGGAGTTGTTCCCATTTATGGCAAGATTGTGATACACAATTATTTTAGTCTGTGAAGGCATTAGAATTAGTAAATTACATAGTAATGAAATGGTGACATCCACCTAAAAGACACAGGATCATATTTTATATGGAGCTTCCCACACAAGTGCAGGAAATTCAATGAATTTTGACTTGCTTGTTTTTCTGTGAGGCAGTGGAGATGGTCTTTTAAATCAGTACATGACACTAGATCTGCGGAGGCTCTGAACTACTTTTCTCTAATAAGGAGGAGCAGTTATTCTCTGTCTGCCTACCATCCTGTTCCCAAATTTCTGTAGAGGCCAAATCCTGTGGCTGGTGCTGCAGTCGGGGAGATTACACAAGATCCCAGAGAGAGGGAAATCATGTAATAGAGATGACTTCTCCTTTTCTAACTTTCTTCCTTCCTTCATCCTTCCCCCCTCTTCCAACCTCCACCAACACACACACACTTTCACTCCTCTGGTAATTTCTGCTTGCATTGCTAATATCCGCTCACATAAATCAGTTGGGGAATTTTCCATGAAGGGGTTTGAGGCAGGAACACTCATTTCCCTGTGGATAGCTAGTGAATTCACAGGACAACAATACAATTGCAAAGTCTAGGACTATGAAACACAGTCCAGTGGTTTCAGGCTGAAGGTGTTTATAAAACAAAAAAACAAAAAACAGAAAAAAACTTGGAAAGGGATATTAAATCTCTTGTCTATATTTGTCTGTAAGTTTCTTCAATGGTAGGTGTTTTCAACTTGTTCCTCAGTGGGGCACTCACTACTTGCCTCCCCTCAAAGCAAAATTCAGTCCTGGTGTAAGTGACCACAATGCTAGGGGTAAGTTTGACCCTGTTCCTTGACTACAGCTGTCTGTTCACATTGTGAGACAACAGTGAGTGTGTAAAAGGCAGCTCTGAGCAGGAGTAGTGAACACACACTGCTTTCTGTCTGCTCTCCTCTAAATCTTTGCTTGTATTTGGTTTTATTTTTGAAGGAATTTTTAGTCAGTATTTTGTTCTACCAAACTTTTGCGGTATGTGGTAATTGTTGGGAGCTAACCTGGTCTGGCAGGAGGGTTGTGAATGTCTCCCACAGTTTTATGACTTTAATAAGACACAGATTCTTCTGGTTTAAGTATGAATGATATTTAAAGGATTAGTGATTACAGCCTCTGCTCTCTAACTATGTAAATATAAATGGCAATCCTTCAAAATAAGTATCCAATAATTATTAATTAATATAGTCAGAACTATAAAAATGTTAGTTGTTTGGAACTAATGTGACTGTAACTGGTTTCCACCTTGGGGATTTCATTGTCGGTTAGCAATTATGTACTTTTATTTAAAGTGTTGTTAATAACATCAACAATAATATTTCTCTTAAAGGCATGATTTTATGAAGTGCATTTATCATTTCTAACTAGACCTCACATTAGAAGGGAAAATACAGTTTATCTTCTTGTTAAAATAAAGTGAGTATTTCAAGATAAAGCATTCAGAAAAAAGAGAGGTCAAAAGAAAGTGAATTACCCATGTCTTACTATTTTAGCTGTCATTCTAATAGAGATAAAACGGGTAAGCTCTGTCTTAGGGCTCGGCTACACTTGCGAGTTACAGCACAATAAAATCACACAGCCCCAGGTGCACTGGCTCACTCCCCATCCACACTGGCAAGGCATGTAGAGCACTCTGCGGCTACAGCGCTGCTGGTACTCCACCTTGGTGAGAGGGATAACGTTTGCTATCCCTTGGCTACAATGCTCGGGCGTCAGTGTGATCCTGCATTACTGCGCTCTGATCGGCCTCCGGAAATGTCCCATAATCCCCTTAAGTCAAGTGGCCACTCTTGTCATTGTTTTGAACTCCTGTAGGAATGTGGAAATGCCCTTTCAAAGCTCCGTTTCTGACAGCCGGCATGCAAGCCATTAGTGTGGAATGCTGTGTGAGAGACAGAGAGAGGCGGGGGGAGAGGGGGAGGTCTGCTGCTGTCTGAACTTACAAGACAGCATGCTGACATGCTCTCAGCCCCCCAAAAACCCACTCTCTCCCCCCACATACACACAACACACTCCCTGTCACACTCTACCACACCCCTCCCATTTTAAAAGCACGTTGATGTCACTTGCGTGCTGGGATAGCTGCCCACTCCCAATGCCGCTGCAAGTGCCGCAAATGTGGCTACGCCAGTGCACTTGAAGCTGTCAGTGTGGAAAGACTGCAGCACTTTCTCTACTGTGCACTGTGAAGGCTGGTTTAACTCAAAGCCCTCTACATCTGCAAGTGTAGTCATGCCCTTAGTCATACATCCGTCTTGATCCATGCTAAACAGATCACTTTCTCTAAGGTGAGGCTGTCCTTAAAGTTATAAAGCTATATGAACAAGGAAGTACTATTTCTTTCTTCCAGTTGCTTTTCCCAAGTACTACTAAAGTTCCATTAGGTGTTCATGTGAACATCTATATATGTTTCTTTTTATATAAATATATTGGCTGTTTAGTTCTGATTTTTTAATATACAGTTTTAGTTGTGTCACAGAGTCAGCTGTCAACATAATCTTTTTTTCCTGGAAAGCCTGTTATACATGATATATAGGAGTAAATTTCTCACATGAGAAAAAGGATGATGAAAACTTCAGAGGGCAATTCCCTCAGACATTTCATAGGTGCCAGGTTGAGAAATGTTCAATTTTTTTAAATTTCATTTTTATTATTATTTTGCTGTGTTGTGTTGCTTTAAGGAATGTATTTAGCCCAGGTTTTTACTAACTACAAATTGATTATACAGTGTCCTGCATAAGGACACCAGTTAATTTAAACAAAAGAAACAGTACATCGCCACATATACAGCAATACACATATAGTGGCAGATCTCAAGGGCTTAAGCTTACAGGAAATTTATGAAATTAATTTTAAAAAGAAAAAGTTTTGTTTCTGGATAATTTAACAGCCAATATTATGGCAGATTCCTATTTTTCGTATTAGTTTTATTAAAATCAAAGGTGATGTTATCTAATTACTCTTCACCATCCCCTACTATTTGATTTCCAAATTGATCCAGTTCATGCATTTCTACAAAAACCTAAGACAAGGGCAAGCCTGAATGCCCAGTTATTGCATGGCATACTGTCATGTAAAAGATCCAACTGTGAATCCTTTTGTTCTTTCACTGTGGAGGATGGAATTATTAATGGACAAATGTTAGTAAACAACATTTCAGACTGTAGTAATCTGGATGATTAAGGGTATTTATATGAATAAAGAGATTTCCATGTAGCCATTCTGGCCTTAAGAGAGATTACAGCTATTCATGGAGCAGTGGGGATAGTTGCACATAGATAAAAGATTTCTTCATTAGACCAGAATCCTCTCATTATCCACCTCTCAGGCCTGAATAAGATGTTCCATCTATGTTACCTCCTGCCCACAGCTATACACACCTCAAAGTTTGGACAATCAGGAGGACACATTAAGGAATGAGCCCTCCCAACAGATTTTTTGTGTTGGATTGGCTTTATTCTGAAGAAATGTGGACAAAAATAGATAAACATTGAGGGCATCTGTGATAACCTTGAAATTGATCCTGAGGGATGCTGTATTATTCTTTTTAGCTTTTCATAAAGTACAGAAGAACCGTCACTCTAGAGAATATTTATGGCGGCAGCAAAAGGTCTTGGGTCAAGCTCCTCAATTGACTGCATCCCAGATACATCACAGTGCATTGTTAATTACATTATTTTTATTCAGTTATATCCAAAAATATGTGAGCACTTAGCATAGTAACCTAATACCGTGTGAGCAAAAATTAACAGACATTGTTCCCACCAGTACTACTCCATTTTATATAATAAAATATATATGAGTCAGATCTTCAGCTGGTGTAAATTAGCATAGCACCAGTGAAGTCAATGAAGCTATGCTAATTTACAACAGCTAAGAATCTGGCCTGCCCATTCACCCCTACATTTTTAACCATAAACATCATATTGATTATAAAAGCCACACTAAAAATAGGACAAAAAGGGAAGAATAAAATATGCATTTGTAACAGTTCAATAGACTTCATTGCAGCTGATCACAATTATCGAATATCATTTTATCTCCTCTCTGAAATTCAGATCATTATTTCAGCTATGTGGGTGGGGGGAAAAGTTGAGTGCAACTTATTCCTGGCCACAACTGTAGGAATATGTAATTAACAAAACCCAGAGAAGGGTTTTCAATGTTAAAAAAAACTTCCTTTATCACTACATTCTCTTTTCAGAGCACACAGCATCTCAAATTAATGAAAACTTTGCATCTGTTTAGAAGTTTTATCTTGTAAGAAGTTTGTGAGCTAGTCAGGGTCATAAAGTAGCGTTTACCTCTCCTATTGAAATTTACAGTGATATGTCTGTGGAAGTATATGTGTCTACTTTTAATGCTTCGTTGAGAAGCAGGAAATTTTGTTCGCTGCCTTATAATTGCACGTCTCATACATTGAATTAATATAGGCCTGGTTCTCTTCTCACTTTATTTTTATACCAGTGTTACTCCATTGACTCTGGTATGATTATTTCTGGTTGACATCACTGTGAGAGAAGAATCAAGCCTGAAAACTCTATGCTCCTGAATTATCTTGGAGTTTGTCTGGCTAATCAATTGTGATTCACCAGTCTGTGTGGAATTGTGATCCAGACCCCAATGAAGCTTAATGCTGTGCTTTGCAGAATAGGGGTCCGAAAGAAGAAACAAAAGTTTTACCATGAGGTGCTTTGAGAAATAGTATCCAAGAGTGGAATAGATATTGAGTCACCCAGAGAGTCCATGTGCCTCTGAGAAAAAAGACTAAATTTGATCTGGTGTTTGGAAAGGATTTTGTAGTAGGATAAAAAAGGTTTCACTAAGTATGAAGATTTTCTTCTTGAAATCAAGCACATCATTTAAAGACAAGCTTGCTACTAACATCTCTGTCAGTATAACAGAGACATTTATTAAAATGGATATATTTCAAAATAGTTTTCATGTTTTCCCTTATTTCGTGCAAGATGTATTACCCTGAATTTAAAAAGTCAGTTTATTCGTCTGAAAAGACAGTTTTAATTTGCAGCTCCATCCTCTTTTTGAACTAGGTTTCTGTTTATTGTTGATCCTGCATTTTGGTTCCAGGTTGTGTTATTGAATCATGTCTTATCCAACCTCTGATCCATTCGAGGTAGGCCATTATCTCATAGTAGCTAATCACTCCCAGACTGATTTAACTTGGAGTCTGAACTTTTAAAAATGATTGCCTCTACATTTTGTAATTCTTTTGTCAAAAGAGAAGCAGTAGCTGCTAAAGTTGAGTCACTGATATGTTTGGAGGGCCATCTCCCTCCCATTGGTTTTTGCAGAGAGCCCTGTGAATCTAGGGAATTTCCTCAGAAGAGTTTTTTTCTGTTTTAAAATCTACCTGCAAGTAATTCATCCTGGGCTGTTGGAATAACTAGAGGCATTGGGAAAAAGTAGTTTTAGTTATGTCTGGGCAATTGTCATTAGAGATTCTTAAACTTGATTACATTAGTCCTCAAAGACCTTCTTCTGATTCCAACATACTTAGGACGTAGTCCAGCAAATGACTTAAATGCATGTTTAACTTTAAGCCAATGGGGCTACCTTACTTTTCAGAAGTTAAGGGATTAAAAACAGAAATCCAAAATGCTCTGCAAATGTGGCTTAGGAGAAAGCAGTAACAAATCTGTCCATTACTGGGAATGTCTCTTTGTTACTGTAATAGTACCTGGAGGAGAGGGAGAAAGATATTTTATTCTGTTCTACTGAAAGCAATGGATGGCCACAATAACTCGAGGTTCAGACCAAGAGCCTCACTCTTCTTTTATAATAACTCCTATCCATTGCCAGAGTGACATATGGCTGAATCAGTTTCAGGGTGAAGTTCATGAGCCAGATTCTGCTACCCTTACTCACAAATAGCAGAATTTCTGTGTGTACTACTCCCATTGAAGTCAGTGGGGCTATCTGCAGAATATGATGTTATTCGCTATAAATGGAGGCAGAATATGGGGCCATTTACTATGAATAGGAGAATTCTTTTATAAATGAAAAAATAACTTGCTTGTGAACATGTTTCTTGACCACCATTATCTCAGCAGCTACAACGCTTTTTTTTACTAACTTAGGTTTCATGTAAATTTTGACAGCTTCACCTTTGATAAAGACATCTAACTGAGTAACTATACAAGTATCAATTGAAACAATGGAACTCTTACAGTACCATTAGCTTATTATTGTCTTGGAACTCTCGCCTTTTTATTACTGCCTGGAACCAAACTATGATGCACTGATGGATTATTTTAATTCAGACTGTCTATTGTATAAATGATTGTTTTACTAAAAGAAGGAATAGCATTGAACAGAACCTAATAGATCTTTCTCTCTCTCTCTCTCTCTCCCCCTCTCTCTCTCGGTATGTTTTCTTTTGGGGGAAAGATCTGATTTTGCTCAACCTAAAAATGTCTCCCTGGGACTTAGTATATGTTCAGTGTATTATCATACAACAAATGTAAACCATGCCATGCTGACCCACTCTACTTTTAGAGCATCTCCTGAGCCTCTCTCTCACACCTTCTCCTTCCGTAAAGCGCTATGCCCCTTCCCCCAAGAAGCCGGACAATGGCTCCTCCACCCCATCCCTAACCCCGCATAAGGTGTGGAGTGATCAGTCTCCTTTGGAAGCCTATTCCAGAGCTTAAATCCACTTATATTTAGAAAAAAATGTCTAATATCTAGTCTAAATCTCACTTGCTGCAGATTAAGCCCATTACTTCTTGTTATACCTTCAGTGGACATGGAGAATAATTGATCACTGTCCTTTTTATTACAGCCTTGTAACATATTTGAAGATTGTTATCAGATCCTCCCTCACCTTCTTTTCTTAAGAGTAGATAGGCCCAGTTTTTTTTAACCTTTCCTCATAGGTCAGGTTTTCTAAACCTTTTACCATTTTTGTTGCTCTCCTCTGGACTCTCTCCAGTTTGTCCACATCTTTCCTAAAGAATGCCTCTCCAAACTGGAGAAAGTACTCCAACTGATGCCTCCACAGTGCCGAGCAGAGTGGGACAGCTACCTCCTGTGTCTTACATATTACACTTCTATTGATACAACCCAGAATTATATTAACCTTTTCTGCAGCTGCATCACATTATTGTCTCATATTCAGTTTGTGATTCACTATAACCCTCAGTGCTTTTCAGCAGTACCACTGCCTAGCCAGTTATTCCCCATTTTGTTTGTGCATTTTGAGTTTTCCTTCCTTAGTGAAATACTTTGCCCTTGTCGTTATTGAATTTCATCTTGTTGATTTCAGACTAATTCTCCAATGTGTCAGGGTTGTTATGAATTCTGCTCCTGTCCTCCAGAATGCTCCCAACTCCTCACAGTTTTGTTTTTATAAGCATACTTTCTACTCCATTATCCAAGTCATAATGAAAATGTTGAATAGTACCAGTTCTAAGACTCCCCCCTGTGGAACCCCACTAGATATGTTCTCCCAATTTGGCAGTGAACCACTGATAATCACTTTCTGAGTATGGTCTTTCGACTAGATGTTATCTTTCATCTAGACCACATTTCCTTTGCTTGCTTACAAAAATGGCATGTGGGACTGTGTCAAAAGCCTTATTAAAATCAAGATACATCGTGTCTACATCTTCCCCCTGTCTACTAAGCCAGTAACCCTGTCAAAGAACAAAATTAGATTGGATTGGAATGATTTGTTCTTGACAAATTCGTGCTAAGTATTCCTTTTTTAACCCTGTTATACTCTAGGTGCTTACAGATCAATTGCTTAATAATTAGATCCAGTATCTTTCCAGATATCAAAGTTAGGCTGACTAGTCTAATTTACTGGGTCCTCTTTGTTCCCCCTTTTAAAGATAAGTACTATGTTTGCGCTTTTCTAGTCGTCTGGGACCTCATCTGTCCTCCGTGAGTTCTCAAAGTTAATTGCTAAAGGGTCTGAGATTACTTCAATTAGTTCCTTAAATATCCTAAGATGAATTTCATCAGGCCCTGCCGACTTGAATACATCTGATTTACCTAAATATTATTTAATCTGTTCTTTCCCTGCCTTGTGTTCCTTCTCCCTAGTTGTTAATATTAATTGTATTGACCACACACATTAACCTTTTTAGTGAAGGCTGAAGCAAAATAGGCATTAAACACCTCAGCATTTTTGACGTCATGAGTTATTAGCTCTCCTTCCCCACTAGAGGACTTACACTGTCCTTCATCTTTCTCTTGCTCCCATTGTATTTAAAGAACCTCTTTGTATTGCCTTTTATGTGCTTTGTTAGTTACTACTCATTTTGTGCCTTAGCCTTTCTGATTTAATTATTAATTAAGTACACGTGATCCTTCCATAGATGCCTATAACTGCTTTTCTTCTTTGAGTGCTTGCTCATGTCGATTACATTCTAGGGGTTTGCATGCCCACGTGCACCATTGTCAGAGATTTTTGCCTTAGCAATATCTGTAAGGTCGGCTGTGGTGCCCTCAGGAGTGCTGTGCTCATGCAGTGGTATATTAGGCGCCGCTGGCCCTAAACCCTCACAGTTCCTTCTTACTGCCCATGGTGGTTGGTCGGAGCTCATTTCCCTTGCCTAGCAAGTGTCAGCGGTTTTCTCCTTTTCTTCATGTTTTAGTGCTGTAAATAGTTTTTGTTTATAGTAGTTAGCTAGTGAAGTAGTTGTTTAGCACTGTAGGTAGCAGTTAGGGTCTTGGTGGGGACTTTGCCTCAGGCGGGGCATGCCCAGGTCTCCGGGTTTTAAGACCTGCACTGACTGCAACAGGCCTGTTCCTGTTAGTGACCCCCATACCAGCTGCCTGAAGTGCTTGGGGGAATTACATGTAAAAGAAAAGTGTTGCATTTGTAATGACTTTCGTCCCAGAACACAGAAAGAGCATGACATTCATTTAAGGGCCCTCCTCATGGAGGCTGCTCTCCACCCGGCCTCGGAGCCATCCCAGCTAGACTCGAATCCCAGTACTTCGGCCTTGGTGCACAGTGCACCCCTGGCATCGGACTCTATCTGGCACCGCTCCCCTTTGCCAGTGCCTAAGAAGAAATCGAAGAAGTGTGACCTGGCCTTAATCAAGAAAGACCAAGGGGCATCAGGTAAAAGGCCCTGTTCAGGCTGCCCACCTACCCCAAAGCTACATGAGGGTACATCCCCTATGCGGCGACCTCCTACCCCCCGAGGGATCTGCCACTGACTCCCAGAAGCAGTAGGGGACCCAGGCTCATGGCGGAGCCAACACCTTCCCAGCCCCTCCCAGCACCCAGAGAGCAAAGGACTCTCCAAGTGCAGATGGCACCATGTGTTATGATGGAACCAGCAAAGGCTCCCTACGAGGGCAAGCCAGCCGTGAAAACCTCACAGAAGGCAAGTTCATGCCACAGGTCCCCAGAGCCGAGGCAGAGCTCTCTGTTGCCGCACCCCAAGTCTCTGCATTAGCCCAAGTCACCAGTTCGCTGCTTCAGATCACCGGCATTGCACTCCTAGTTTCCGCCCTCTCAATGAGGTTCGACAGAGGAAGACACCAGTCACCGTATGGCCCATACCATCATCCTCCTGCTGACCATCTCCATGACAGATCGCCATCACCTAACTGTGGAAAGGTTCTCCAACATGGTGCCGATTCCCCTATTCCTAGCACCGATCCGCCTATTCAAGGCACCATTCACCTACGACGATGGTTAGCTGCCAGACTAAGGCATCAGTGGCTCCTCCGTGGTTACCGGAGGGAGATTCCTCTGGCACAGAAAGGGAGTTCAGCCCCTCTCTGAGGCAGCAATGGCACAACTGGGTTCCTGACACTTCCTCCACCTCCACGATGCCATCATGGCAGCTCAATGGCTCTGTTGGAGTGCCTGGGGCATGCTGGTTATGCCGATGCCCCATTTGCACCTTTGTCAGTCGCCACATCAGACAGCACCAGTGGCACTGGGCTCGGTGCACAAAGCACAGTCGGACGCTAGGATGGAAGAGCGAGTCTTCACCCCAAACCTCCTTTCCCCCATGGGGGATGATGCCCCGATCCTCCCCCGGTGATCCAATTGTCCTCATCCTCTCCAGATGTAGGTGTTGCGTGGTTGTCTCATGCTATCCCACCGGATGATTTTAAGGAGCACCAGGCCATGCTCTGAAGGGTGGCCATGAACTTAGGCCTGAAGGTGGAGGAAATGGTGGAGCAATCGGACACCTTGTTCAATGGTCTCTCTGCATCAACCCCTGCACATGTCACACTTCTGGTGCATAATGGGGTCCTAAAGATTGCCAAAGCCTTCTGGCAAGTCCCATTTTCAATCCCGCCCACCTCCAAGAGGGTGGAAAAGAAGTATTTCGTCTTGGTCAAGGGGTTCTAATACTTGTGCACCCATCCACCCCTGGGGTCTTAGGTCATTTCTGCGGCCAACGAGAAGACAGACAAGGGCAATCCAGTCCTAGCCCCAAAAATAAAGAGGCCAAGAAGCTGGATGTTTTCTGAAGGACCGTTTATTCTATAGGCAGCCTTCAGTTCAGGGTTGGAAATCACCAGGCTCTTTTGGGGAGGTTTAACTTTAACTTATAAGACTCCTTCCGTAAGTTCAAGGATTCCCTGCCCCAGGACTCGGCCCAAGAATTTGAGACCCTTGTTGAGGAGAGTATTACAGATCCAAGGTCCTCCCTCCAATTGGCATGAGATGCAGCCAATTTGGTGGCCCCAGGGTGGGCGCTTCAGCGGTTGTCAGGAGGTGCAGTTCCTGGCTTCAGGCCACAGGCCTGTCCCAGGAGATGCAGTCTTCAATCCAGGACCTCCCATTTGAAGGGATTGGACTTTTTGCAAAGCAGATGGATGTGAGGCTGCATGCGTTGAAGGACACGTGGGCCACGCTCCGCTCGCTGGGTCTGCATACACCTCGGTTGGTGAGGAACCAGATCCGTCCGCCCCTGCTGACAAGACCGTGGCAACCTGACACTGCGTCCATCTCCACGATGCTGTCATGGCAGCAGGGCCAGCGCAATGGCCCTGTTGGAGTGCCTGGGGCATGCCAGTTATGCTGATGCCCTCTTTGCACCAGTTGTCAGTTGTCATTTCAGAAAAGCATCAGATGGCACCAGTGGCACCAGGCTCAGTGCACAAAGCACAATCACACGATAGGATGGAAGAGCAAGTGTCTACCCCAAAACTCCAAGGAGAAGGGATAGGGACACAATTTTTAGTCATTGCAGCCCTTTGTCCTCCCACTCACCCATGCAACCCAGCCCAGTGAAACATCACAGGGGCCAGAAGTGCTCATTTTAAGGGTGAGCTCGAGAGCAACGCCCCAGTCACCTCCCCAGATCCGCCTTGTTCTTTCCTCAACCGTCTTTGTCTCTACCATTCGACCTGGTTGCGGGTAATCTTGGATAGTTGGTTGCTGGAAATTGTACATCTGGGCTACACTCTTCAATTCTTGACCACAAACCCCTCCCACCTCCCTTTTCTGTCTCTCTTTAGGGGCCCTTCTCACAAGCAACTGCTCATTCATGAGATCGACAACCTCTTGCAGCTGGGGGCACTGGAGGAGGTCCCTCAGGAAATGAGGGGAATAGGGTTCTCTTCCAGCTATTTTCTAATCCCAAAGGCAAAAGGAAGTCTAAGACCTATTCTGGACCTGCAGCAACTCAACAAGTATCTTAAGTTGAAGTTCTGCATGGGCCTCCATCATTTCCTCCCTAGATCCGGGAGACTGGTATGCCGTTCTCTACTTGAAACATGCTTATTTTCATCTTCCAAGGACACAGATGACACTGGCCCACCATAAAACGGAGGAACCTCTGTTTTATGGTGGGCCAGTGTCGTTTCCAATTCACAGCGCTGCCCTTTGGTCTCTCATCAGCCCCGCGGGTATTGACAAAATGTATAGCCCCATTAGCCCCTTACCTGAGACGCCGAGGAGTCCAGTTCTATCCTTATCTTGACGATTGGCTCATCAAGGGCAGATCTCTGGATCAAGTGCACAGAAGTCTCAATCTGGTGCATTCCACCTGTCACGACCTGGGTGGTATGCACCTTCATACCAGTGCAATAGCTAGAGTTCATAGGGGTGGTTCATGACTCAATGTGGGCCAGGACCTTCCTTTCTGCATCACGTCTCACCATCATATACACACAACTATGGGCAAATTGTCTTGTCCAAAGCTGGTCTGAGAGGTTTAACTTCTTTAAAACTGAGGGAGGCTTTGACTGCTAATGTATTGATGTGGTGCCTCCTTGTCAAGTCTTGACTAGGTCCCGTAGGTGGGGAGTTCAATTACATAGGTACACTACAACTTCTCAAGCGTCTATATGGCCTGGTCTACACTGGGGGGGGGGGGCGTGTCAATGTAAGATATGCAACTTCAGCTGCAGGAATAAGTATCTTATTCTGACTTACCTCCCATCCTCATGGTGCAGGATCGACGTCTGCGGCTCCCTCGTCGACTCCACTACCGCTGCTCGCTCCAGGGGAGTTCCGGAGTTGACGGGGAGCGCGTTCGGGGATCGATCCCCGATAAATCGATCGCTACCCGCCTATATGGCAGGTAGTCTGGGCGTACTCTATGTTGTGAATATAGTGGAGTGTTGGCAGGCATCCAACATGGCATATTTGAAGCTAAAATTCTGAGCCTGTATTGCCTGCGCTTAAAGACCCAGACCTAGTAACTCAAAGTCAGCAGACTTGTAACCTTTGCTTGGTCCATCCACTAGAGTGGGAAAGAGAACCATACT
Source organism: Gopherus flavomarginatus (assembly GCF_025201925.1). Lineage (NCBI taxonomy): Eukaryota > Metazoa > Chordata > Testudines > Testudinidae > Gopherus > Gopherus flavomarginatus. The sequence goes on from NC_066621.1 coordinate 111,943,403, forward strand.
GCAAGCATTAGTTACAGTAGTATGGGGTATATAATCTACCAACAATAATGGATGATCTGATATTGCTCATTAGAAGGATTTTGGACTTCTGTTCTGCTCCCTTAGGGTTCTATTTGTCCAGAAGCAATTAAAGCAGCTGCAAGTGATGCCTGGACTGTATTACCAGCTCTGTTTTCAAAAGCATCACTTCCAACAATTGCTGTGAAAGGAAACAGTTATGCGTCCCATTCCCAGCCTCCATGCCCAAGCTACAATTGATAAAAGCCAGTGAGGGACTCCTTTTCATTGCTGACAGACTATGGTGGCTACCCTGGAAGACAGCGGGTTACTAACAGCTCCTAAGCTGTTGGTGATCTGGCTGTTTTTTCTATAAATTGTTGCTCCAAGTCTTCCCATCTCAAATGTCCCTTTCTGGAAGCTAGCTCCATTAGCATCTGACTTCTTCCAGTCTCTTAGATGCTGTCCATTCAGTCTTAAGGACTGGACCTGTCTTATGTGGCATTGATTAATAATTTCATCCTGGCTATGAACAAAGGTCAGTTGCCCAAGCTGATTCTACTATATTGATGGCTTTCAGCACCGTGGATCATGAGCTGCTTCTAGCTTCCTATACTCCCTGAGTACCCTGCCCTTGGGAGTGCCACTGGTTTCAGTCCTGTCACCTTCCTCTCAAAGGTGATCAGGGGCATCTTATAATGCTAGTCCCCTCATGGAATGTAGACATTATTGTCTGGATGAAATAAGGACACCAGTGAAAATCAGCTAGCTCAAACTCCATTCAGACATACTAGTGATCGTGGCTTACAGAAGGAAATGCTTCAAGGAACTGGCAGAGTGACACATTTTTCAGCTGAGGAAATCTTTCCCCTGGCTGACAAAGTTGCAAAATGTTACAGTTTTGCTGGACTCAGCTTTGCTCCTTGTGGCGGGGCAAAGACTCACTGGCATGGCGCCTCCTGCTGGTTGTCCTGGGAATTAGCTCTTCCAGCTCGGAGCGCCGTCTGCAGTCCAGTATTTCACCTGCTGCTGGCCCCTGTGTCCCTCCCGGATCCTGGTGCCCCTCTACATCAGGGTTCTTCCCCCAGCAGTAACCCACAATCTGGGTCTCGCCTCCCATGGGAACCACCAACCCTTTATCCCCACCTTGTCTCAGTGACTACTGCCAGTCACCATCTAGCCCCTGCTCACTGGGGCAGACTGCAGTCTGTTAAACCACCCATCATCAGCAAGGAGGGATGGGGTGGACCAGCTGCCTCTGCCTGTCTCTGGGCTGCCCCTCTACAGCTCCAGTACCTTTCATAGGTCCTTTTTCAAGGCCTGCAGCCTTACTAGGCTGGAGCTCCCCAGCTCCCTCTGCTCTTCCCCAGCACTGCTCCACCTCAGGTACCCTTCTCAGCTCCCAGGCAGCCCGGTCCTTCTCTCTCAGAAGCTAGAGAAAGAGTCTCCTTCCTCAGCTCCTGGCCCCCAGCCCTCTTATAAGGGCCAGCTGGGCCCTGATTAAGCTGGCCACATCTGTGGCTGCTTCCCCAATCAGCCTAGCCTTTCACCACTGCAGCCTTCTCCAGGGCCGCTTTTACCCCTGTTCTGAAGGAGTGGGTTAGCCGCCGCACTACACTCCTGAACAAACAAATAGCAGTAGTGACCAAAACCTCTTTCTTCAACTCAGCACTTGCCAGGAGACTTGCCAAACAGACCTATCCAGAGTGGCCCAAGCCTTTATGACGTAGGAAGTTATAGATGGTGCAATATATAGTTCTTCCCTTTGCTAAGCAGAACAGACTTATGAGAGTGTGTCATGCCAGTGCTTCATGCTCTATACTGTCTGCCTCACCAGTCCTGGGTATATCATCATTATTGTACATTGACAAGATCTGAGAAGCAGTTTGAGAACTCAGGCACATCCTGACAGCAGAGATCTGGGTCTGATGTGAAGCAAGTTAGAAGGAAGACTGGTTTATGGTGCATGGGCTGCTGTGGGAGGGAGTGGTATAAAATTGCTGACCAGTGAGAATGGTCTAACTGCCTAGGGGAGATGAGAAGAAACGCCATGTTAGTTCCAGACTACAGGGCTTGAGCAGAAAAGATCATTTTCTCTCTTTGCTGGACTAATGGAAGCAATACTTCCGTTAACGTTTAGGTCATTTGGTGTCTATAACAAAGGTTAGGGGGTATATTCACAATATGGGCCAAATTCCCAATTAGTGTAAATAGAGCAATGGAGCTATGGTGATTTATGTTGGCCAGGAATCTGGCCCGTAAACTGTATAACTCCTGTTGCCCTGCTGTACACATCAGGATAAGAATGTACTGTGCCCTTCAGGCTCCTCACTGTGTATCTTTCACAACTGCATTAGATGTATACTTTTCAATCTCCGTTTACTAAACAGGTTTATTTACTCATAGACCAAACTCAAATCGAGTTAATTCTCAGGACTCCAGTTGAATTATTACAGATTACTCTGTTATAAATGGCAAAAGAAGGGACCCTTGCCTGTGCAGTGATGTTGTCAGGGCCCTGCGGCTGTTGGCTCACTTCATGATGTATTGTACTGCTAACATTTCAGCCCTCTCAGGGGATCGCTGGTCCTGCTATGAGGTCAGGAGTTAACTACTTGTATTTTAGCTGTGTACCACTATCAATACGGCTCCTATGGAAACCTTAGCTGACGTCATTTTGGAATCTTTGCTACTGTAGCCAAGCTTTAGTAAAAGTCAATAAGAACATTAGACTGTTCTCTGTATTATTACTTGCCGCTTCCTGCCAGCAATCTACCAATTCATTAGCAGAGAGTTTGGAAATCTCACTTGATTATTTATGCAGTCAATAGCAAGGCTTGTCTGCATTCATAATTGTTTGATTTTATGGCCCCTTCTTTAAACAAACATTGTCTATGGTAATGCGATGCCCTGATGGATGGGAAAGGTTTTGTCTGTGAATATCATTTAGATAATTAAAAATGACAGATGAAATCGCCTGCTGTCTTGACCTGTACTTTGTTCCCTCAGTGATGCTGAAGAGATGCTGATTGCTGTCAATCAAAACTCATTGGAGGTTTGTAAATTCTGGCTGCTGTGAACTCTGACCCTCAGTGTTGATCTGAAATAGATAATAACCTTGAAATTCTATTAGAATTTAAAAACTATTTCACCAAAGGGGCATACCATATATTTTTTCTCTAGAACATGACTACTTAATGTCAATGTTTACTCCACAGGTCCAGGGCACAAAAGTAAAAATGCAATGTTTAACAAAACTTAAGTGCAAATCAGAACTAAGATCGTATATTATAAAACAAAATTCTCTCTCTTTAAATTCAGTTCCATGCCTGCATTGCTCTGTTCATAAAAAACTTCAGCTTTTTCAGTTTCATTCTGTGTTAATGGTGTTCAAATATTACTTTGATTCTGTTCACTGATTTTGAAGCTTATTGTTATTCTTCTGCTGACTGTCTGTCTGTTCCTTCTTATGTAGTGCATTTTCTTCTACGGTTTTCATTTCAGATGCTTTTTAATCACTGTTATTTTCTTGAGACCAGTTAGGAATAACACCAACCAGTATAGTCACGATGCGGAAAGTGCAAGCAAACTTTTATTGCACAGAGTTCTAAACTAAAATCCTGGGTCAAGAGATCAGATGTGTGAAGGCATTTGCTGTGAGGATTGTCTTTTTTCATTATCTTGAAAGTTCAGGGATTCTCAGAAGTTGCATTGTGTTTTGTGGAGGGATTTAGAGCAGTGGTTCTCAACTTGTGGTCCGCAGAACCCTGGTGGGTCCATGGACTATGGCTAAGGGTCCGCGAAAGACTGAAAACTGACTGAACAGAATTAAGCTATATCTACAGACCACAGTTTTCCAAAGGGGTCTGCACCTACATTTGAAATTTTTAGGGGTTTTTTTGATTTCATTGTAATGAAATATTATTATAGTAGATTTGCCAGATGTTGACAAACTTAAGACTCTGTTTTTAGAAGTTTGCCTGAGTAAGAACCACCAAAGTTTACTGAAGTAATACTGAGGAAGGACCTTGGGATCTAGCCCTTTAGATCTTACAAGCAGGAAAAATCATGAGGGAACTCCAATTAGTTCTTATGTACAACTTACTGGGATATATTTAGGGCTGTGAGAAAAGCAAATAGACATGGGTTCTAAAAAGGTAGATGACAAGGTTTCTTTCACTTTAAATTAGACATTTGTTTAGAATTTAATGAGGACTTTTAACAGGGCTAGATGTGATAGGGAGGATTGTACAAACTCATCTTGTTTGTACAAATAAAATAATGTAGCCAACGTTTTCAAAGGTGGTCATTTCTGAAGGTGGAAAGAATCGCCCCTGCATTTTGTACTCTGCCTGCTGGGTATGTTCCAGTTGAAGGAGGAACGTAAAAGGGAGTCTCTTCAGCACAGCGACAAGGCAGGTGGTGAGAAGCATACCTGCACACGCTGGTGCAGAGGCAGGGCTGGCTCCAGGCACCAGCTTATCAAGCAGGTGCTTGGGACGGCAACTCCGGAGCGGGGCGGCACTTTCAGGTATTTGGTGGCAATTCGGGGGAGGGTCCCTCACTCCCGCTTGGAGCGAAGGACTACCTGCTGAATTGCCACAGATCGCGATCTCGGCTTCATATTTTATTGTATTTTATTTTATTGTCTGCTTGGGGCGGCAAAACCCCTGGAACAGAGGCACTATGCCAGGAAGCCATTCCCAGGGGGAGATCTGCTGTCCAGAGCTGAGACTCCCTACCCTGCTGAAAACTGGGGACCAGGTCTCCAAGGACAACCACCACCCACAACACATCCCAAAGTGTGGGGACAGAGCAGTAGGAAGAGGCTCGGGGAGAGCGTTAACAAGACCGCCAATAGCGAACTCCTGCCTTTCAATGCTTAAGAGGTCCCCTGGGTCAGAACCTGGGGGACTGGGAGAGCCTAGGTCCCCTACCCCATAGCGACTAAGTAGGGCAGACTGTAACTGTTTGGCAGGGCTGCCACCATGTACCCTTACCATTAGGCGCTGCTGCTGCTCCAGAGCATTGCTGCTAGGTGGGGAGGCTTGCCCTGCTCACTGGGTGCATAATGGCTCCCACAAAAATGGTGCCCTCAGACGAGACCAGCTAAAAATCTGCCCATTTGTATTTTCCTATTTTCATCCCTTTTAAAAATGAGGGACTAAATAATTTCAACCCAACTAGAACAGAAGACAAAAAAAAAAAAACCTGTACAAGGTGAAGCAGTTTCGATATTGTTTACTTTGGAAGAATATCAGTGATGTTGCATGCTGCTTTGTGAGACATTAAAAGTTAAGTTTGAATTTATTAGCATACTTTTAGAAGAGAGGTCTTATTGCAAGTAACTTTATTTTACCATTTAGATCCTGGCTGTGATTTGTAATATCTGCTTGTCAATAAATGTACCCTTGGTTTAAATAAGTGCTGATTTTCTAAGATTTTTGTAAAGATGTAGTGGAGTAAATCTATAAAATATTGCAAGTAATTTGCCACTGAATGAATCCCATCCATTTTTTGGAAATGGAATTTTATTGCTGCTATGTCATTCCTAGACATTGTTGTCTGTTGATTTTGAGGAGATTAAACTGGTGTAAAATTATTGAATCTGATTTAAAGTGCTCAGACTGAACATCTATGAGTATAAAGTGAGATTTTTTTTAATTCAAAAGGGCTCCTGAGGTTATTATTTTGCTACAATATAAAAATGAATTGTGACAATAAAGGCCTTGATTACAAGCCTCCCAGGCTGTCCCACTGTGACAATTAGCTCCCAATTGTTAAACCATTTATTTATTAGAACATTAAGGGCTAGTGCTGTCTTGACTTGTAACTGGAAATGGATTATTACTGAGGTTGGTTATGAACACAAAGGAGCCATGATAAAGTGTTTTATTGGACAAGAATAACCACACATTTCAAGATTATTTAATGTAGTCATCTCTGGTAGACTCCAAGGGAATTACTAAAAGATAGCTGTAATGGGTGGCACCATGAGGACTCTAACACAAATGTTTTTTCAACGTTCACAAACTTTTAAAATAAGCAGATCCTAAGGGACTGTTACATGACAGTCAGAATGATTCAATGAAGTGTTTCAGGAGTTAAAAATTTACTTGCTGTCTCTTATATGACATCCATTACATAAAACAAGTAAAGGGGAATGGTACTGCTAGTATGAAGTACATGTATCTGCCTAGATATGCACAACAAGGCAGAACATTTTGTTCATGGATCTCCCCATGTTTGCTCAGAAGGAGATTCAGACACTCTCATGGCACCCTCACCCCTCTCTTCCCACTTGACCCCATGAAGGCCTGTCCATGCAGTGCAGGGTCTGTACTGACATAGAAGATGGAGTCTGAGATAACCATGGAGAAGAGTGGGCAATCTGGATTCAGGGATAGGAATTATGCATGTTGTTCCTTTTTCAGTTTTCAGAAATTAGTCAGGAAGATAATATAGCTGAATTTTACATGCAGACCTCCCCTGAGAATCCCAGAGTCAGCCACAGCTACAGGCAGTTGCTGGTAGCATGGCTCCAGTCGAGGTGGATTCAGGAGGAGATGGTTGCTGGGAGCCAAAGGTGGTACAGAGGCACATGGTTTCCTGTAGCTCCCTGAGATCCACTATGTTTGGGACTGGATGTTTTCCATGGCAGGGCTGTCACCCTTCCCCCCTCCCAGCAGTGTAGAGGGGAGTATCCATGAGGAAATCCTCACAGAGATTTCCTCCTCCTGAGCTCCCACTCTGGACCTTCCTTTGCTGAGAAGTAATGTGGAAAAGAAAGAAAAAGAAGACAATAAGAGTTTGATTCCTAGAATTGCTCTCCAGTTTTGAGCAGACAACTGAATACAGGAGTAAAACGGTAGAGGAATTAATTTCTAGTGCAATTGTGTAGTCTTTTGTATTTAACTTGAATTTAGTAAGTTAGTATTAAACTATGGCTCTTGTTGCTACAGCTTCAAACTCTGCAGAGTGAAAATCAGATTTTTAGACTCCAGGAACACATTAAGACCAAGGATAGTGACCATAGACACAATCACAAGTACAAAGTTTTATCTGTACTGCAAGTTTTATTAAAGCAATAAGTAAATTATACAATTACGTGTGTGTGTGTGTGTGTGTGTGTATATATATGTTTACACTTCTCTATATACTTACTATACACTGAAATGTAAATACAATATTTATATTCCAGTTGATTTATTTTATCATTATATGGTAAAAATGAGAAAGTAAACAACTATTCAGTAGTAGTGTGCTGTGACACTTGTGTATTTTTATGTCTGATTATGTAAGCAAGTAGTTTTTCAGTGAGGTGTAACTTGGGGGTACACAAGACAAACCATACTCCTGAAAGGGGTACAGTAGTCTGTAAAGGTTGAGAGCCAGTGCCTTAGAACACGGCTCTGCTAAACAAACATAACTTAGATATATTTATAGTAAAAACAAGAATAAATTTATTATCAAAGAACAGAGATTCAAGTGACAATGAGTAATAAAACTGGAAACAAATGGTTACATACAAAACAAAATCATAGTGCTCTTTCTAGAGACTAAACTTAACTAACAAGTTATCCTCCTGTCTATGGAAGCTTATCTGACCAAAAGTTCTCTTCAGCATTTTCAACCAAGCCTGGTTTCAGGAAGCAGAATATACCAGAACAGTGCTTTGATGTGCACCTGAACATAGAACTCCTCCCACTCCCATAGCCATGTTTACTTTTACCTTTCACTTTTCTCTCTTTGCAGTCCTTCATTAGCACTTGATTCAGACTGGTGAGGGGAGGCCCATTGTGAACCACACGGTACTTCATTTACATGTAAACAGATAAAAATTTCTCTGATGTGCTTTGCTGGCACCGTGTAAACAAGTCCGCAGGTTGATTAGTATCTTATGCCTCTGGAGTGATTTCTTTCTTTAAACGAAAAACCTACAGAAAATTGAATGGCTCTAATGGTGTCTTTTTTTCTCCTTCCTATGGATAGACACATTTCCCATCACTAGAAAAGAGGGTCCCACATGATATTACAGAATCGAATTTGATTTCATAAGTATTTCAGATATCAGAAGGCTAGCTCACAGTGCTTTGTTAGTAAAATGTTCGTAATTTAACAAGATCTGCTGAGACCACTTGTGACATGGTGTCTTAGACATTTTAAATGTTATTTAAAAAGAAATCTATTGTCTGATGCTACTTTTTTCTGTTGATATAATAGTCTGCAGGTTATATTGCCATAGACTACCATTTTTAAAAGAAAATACGTCTTGCTATTGAAAGAAATGGTGAGTAAAAGGAGAATAAAGCACCATTGTTTCTTTTTAAAAGCATTGTTATGGATATACAGAGTATAGGAAATGATATTAAGTTAAATATGCATACATACATGTGTGTGTCTTTGTATGTATGTATAGATGTAATATGTATATGTATATAAAAAAGAAAAACATTACAGCCTTTTGAGTTAGATCATGAATGATTCAAAAGAATATGTTTAGGCAGTGTTTTAGAATATTTTAATGTGCTATTTTTGTATACAACCAAAAAAGGATAAACGCATACACAACTAGTGTACTGAAATACCATTTTGATTTCTTTATTTGAGAGCATTTGGCACTTTACCCGAAAGTTGTACTGTTTAAAAGTATGTTTAGAAAACTTGTAATACATTAATTTGCAGATGAAATTATTTTTTTTCTTTTCTGAAGTCCATGAAATAGCATTGTCATTATTATTGTTGTGAATACTGTTTATACTTCAGGCACTGACAGCATGCTCAGCGCTGTGTATAGCAATTTCAAGGAAAATACAGTGTCTGCTCTGGGTAACTGAATTTGGTTTTTTCCTAAATGAAGAATTTAAAATACTGTACAATAACAAGAGATGTGAACCTCACTGGTTGATGCTGAATGACCTAATTTGAATTATTTCATAACTTAGCCTTGGAAAACACAGCAGCACAATATGTCATTGATAGAAGAAAGATAGATGTAGAAAATGTTTAGTGAGAGTATTCCACTTAGACTAGAAGGATCACCTGCTGCTATTATTCAATTACTGATAACATGGTAAATAGTTTATGTCAGTCACGCAGTTTGCATAAAGCTACATAGTTTGCCTGTAGACTTGGCCATTTTTTAATTTTTTTTGAGATCTACATGTTTTGTATTCAATTTCTTTGTTAAACAACATTTTTAAAATTGTTGGTTCACAAATGGACCTTTGTTTATTTTATCAGATATTCTTGCAAATGCAGCTTCTCATGTCCCACCCAGAAAATCAGTGTGTTAAAGTTTTAACCGTTGTTGGCGAATAACGGTGGGGAATCCACATGGTCTTCTCGGTGCCAGTCTCTTTCCTACTAAGCTGTTACGCTTCCTCTTGAAATCTATGAGAGCTATGACTTTAACACTGGCATCTACCCACACCCTCCTAGGTCCCAATTTAATTAAGATGGAACCAGTAATAAGGCTAAAACTTTGTTTACATAACTTGAAATTAATACCTTAAATAACATTAATCACACTCCTTACAGCTTTTACACAAAATAATAATAATGAGCTTAACCAGTGGGCAGACGACTCCAATTGGGAAAATTGTTCCTCTTTCACTGGGAATAACACCTCTCTTCGGTTCATTTTTAGACGTGGCAGGCAGACTGATTAGGTCTGGTTGGAAAAAAATGCAAACCTGTTAAAAAAAAATCTTGAAAAAATTGTCCCTGTATTTCATAGAAAGAAAATCAGAAATTTGTGACCAGCTCTGACACTGATCTCTTGAAATGGGGAAGCTATTTCATGTCAACTGAATGGTATTAAATAGTCCCAGAACTAGATTTTAGAACATGTATACTCTGGAGCCTGATCTGGCAATACTGTGTCACACTTGATGTCTGGAAAGAAACAGTAAGACCAGTACTTCCACAGCAAGGACTGACTGGATTGCCTGCAGGAATTGCCTTTCATGGCAGATGTCTCCAGCTGCCTTTTATAGAGGGAGCTGGTAGTGACTCTTGTATTTAGGGAGCTTTTCATTTTCCATTATAAAAGATTCTTCAGACCTTTTTTTTTTTTTTTTTTTTTTTTTAAGAACCTCTACCACTTCCATTGTTTGCAAAAGGACTTGAACATTCTGCTGAGAAAAGGCCCTGGGGCAAAAAAAAAAAAAAGTGCCTTTTATTTGGCCCATAAAATTCTGTTCAAGTTTGGCTGAGATATAAAATTTTGAAAAATTGTCAACTTCCTTCTGTTGCATGTATTGTCAGCATAATGTTGGCAAGCTGCCAAAACAATAACTGAATATGAATATTCTAATAAGACCTAGTGAGGGAAACATACATTTTTTACAAAATATTTATTCGCCCTCCTTTTTGGGGCAGGGAGATAGAGGCAGAAAATTTCAAAACTTGAAAATTTTCAACCAATTCTGTTTCTAGTCTAAAGCCAGGCCATATCATCACCCAAAGCAGCAGCAGCACCACACACGACACTGGGAACTCCGGGAGAAAACAACATTTCAGGAGTGGGGAAGAGAGAGCGCCAAGTTCTGGCCAGCATCTCCCTACCCCACATCTTTTGGACCCAGCTCATGGGCCCAGCAGCCCATATTCCCTCCTCCCAAGAAAAATAGCCTTTTCTGAGCCTGCTGTTGGCTACTATAATTAGTCCTTTTGCTCACGCTGTGCTCCAGTGCTGAAGGGTCTGGGTTTAAACCCTTCTGATGAAATATTTATGATGGGAGTTTTTCTAAGCTGCTCATAATAGAATTTGGTTTTACCTTTTTTCTTAAAAAAACCCAGAACACTTACATAGTGCTAAAAACTCTGTTCAAAGAACAGTCTTTAGGTTATTAGAGAGACGGGGTGAGTCAGGTAATATCTTCTATTGGACCAACTTCTAGTGGTGAAAAGAGGGAACATTTTGAGCCAGACCTGAAGAAGATCTCTGTGTAGCTCGAAAGCTTCTCTTTTGCCAACAAATGTTGGTTCAGTAGAAGATATTACCTCACCTTATCTCTCTAATATATTGGGACCAACACGGCTACAACGGTGCTGCACACATATATCAAGCACTAGAAACTAAAGACTCCAGATTTATGATTATATGTGCAATTCAATTTATCCCACTTCTTTGTGTGCTTTATGATAGTTTAATTACATGATCATATATCAAGCACTAGAAACTAAAGACTCCAGATTTATGATTATATGTGCAATTCAATTTATCCCACTTCTTTGTGTGCTTTATGATAGTTTAATTACATGATCAAATTTTTTTTCACCAGACCCCAGCCTTGTTCAGTGCATAGCATGGGCAGTGCTCTGGAGATGAATCAGAGTTGTGTAAATGTATGAGGGTGTGTCAGAGACTTTGCTGAGCTCCTCTTCCTTGATTCTCACCAGACTGCTATGTGGAGATCCAAATGCTGAATCCCATGTGCCGTTAGCTTGCTGGGGCAGGGCAGAGTTCAGGCAATGTCTCTTGTTTTGGGCCTCCAGGCACGCATTCCAGGTGCAGACTTCCTGTCTGATACACCTCTTGGCAGTGGAGACATTAGACCAATTCCTTAGGCCCTGAAACTAGTGCCATATCCCCCAAATCTCCCCAGCGTGTTCCCCAAAACCCCATCAAAGGCGTCGGGTATGAAAGGCCATGGGAGGCTAAGCCTCCCCTAACCCAGGCCTTGGCCTCACCCACACTCTGCCCCAAGGCCACGCCCTCACTCCCCCTCTCTCCAGAAGCCAGTGGGGGCTCAGTTCCAGCTGGTGGCCTGGCGCTCAGGGCTTGGGCCAGCGACCAGGGGGTGTGGTGGGGGGAGGTACAGGCTCAGGGGCAGGGCCTTGGGTGGAAGGGGCAGGTTTGGGGGCTAGCCTCCCCAAAGGGGGAGGGGGTTCACCTGCCACCCATGAGTTTACCTCTTCAGAGGTACATGACAGTGAGAGCCAGCAGACACACAGACAGTAATCCTGATTGGGGATGATAGATTCTGAAATTCTATATATTCTATAGGTAATTAAACTTAGTAACTAGGGTTGAATTCACTAGTTTCTATTAATTGGTGGTTGACAAAATCCTGATGGTGACTCCTGAGTGAGAGGAGGGGACAAAGAGTTTGTTTCAGACTAGATCCATCAGGAAAATGAGAAAAATACAGCAGAAAGAGGATCATAGAGAACTTTCCTACGCATTACTTGGAATATGCATGAAGCATTATATTACCAGCACCCCCTTCAACAAACTGAGCTGGTGAGGAAACCAGCCCCCATTCTTTCCCTTATAAAGCTCTTTGCTATAGTTAGATTTCAGTTGACATTAACCAAAAACCACAGGGCTTTATCCCCTGTAATAACACAGCTGCCAAAAGTAGGACTAATAATGCTGTCTGGTCATGCTTCATCAAAGAATCGTAATTTTACACATTCAATCTAAGATATTTTGGGTAAAACTGGATGCCTCCCAGATGGAATAAAACAGCATGCCTTGTCACAATAATATCCAGCTGAAGAGCCACAGTCCCCTTTGAACTTGATATAAATCCATATTGAGCACTGACCTATTTCCTGCTGCTTGTCATGCTTTCATTCACCATGTATATCTTCACACTGATTGGGGTGCACAGTTGGAGCAGAGCAGGGATGCCTTGTTAAAGATGTTCCTAAAACAGCAATTACAAAATTTATCAACACAAAGTATACAAAATTTTAGCTGATGATCGTAACTTGTTGCTACCCTGGGATGCCACCAGCAGAAGCATATCCTTTTCAGGGTATATTTGGAAGGAGCAGGAATACTGCCAGAACTATAGGCTGCAGTAGCAACAATTTATGCAGGAGAACACATGGGATGGTTTCAGTACCTCTTGGAAAGCTGAGTGTGTTGATTGTGTCACATGGACACCTATCTGATCTTTATTGTATTAACTTTTGCCTATCACTTGGATATCTAGGCACCAGGTATTTGACATTTTGATACAACAGTTCTTTTCTGAGCAAAAGGTGTGAGTTGCTTATCCGATTCTTAAAGTACTGAAAATTTCACACACAAAAACTTATTTAAAAATTAGCCAATTGAAAATTAAACTCACACACTCTGTCTAGAGTAATTTCTGAGCTCCCTAAGCTATGTAGGCCTTTTTCTTACTCAATCCAGTGACTTTTGCACCATGAAGAGAAGCAACACTCTGTTATCATTTTTTTTATTTTATATAATGGAAATCTGCCAATTTGGGAACTATAAGCATATAGACCAAGCCGGCCTTATAGAACAGTAATGGAAACCAGATAGCAAGTTGCATCTGTACTGGTCACTCTTCTTCAGTTTATATCATTTTTGTTGCTGTGTACTGCTGGCCACAAGCTTCCTTAAATTTCCTTAGTAGCAGAAGCTCCAAAGTACTAGCAGTGTTGGACAAAGACTTCAAAAGCCAGAATGTTGTAGTCAAAACATTGAAAGTGAAAGTGAGCATCAGTCATTTGATTACAAACCCTGAGCACATGTCTGGCCCTGGAAGATATACTGAGGATCAAACACCTCAGGACAAAACCTCTTTATAATTTAATCACTGTTCCTGAATCTGCTGTCTGCCTGTTAATTGCTGCACATCTCTTATATAGTCTGACCAGAAGACAATTCTATACTTCTTAGAGCTCTCACCTTATAGAACAAGATCAAGACTACTTGACAATGTTCTAAAAATATCACACATTTCATAATAATATAGAAAACTAGTTTCCTTTCTCTGACAGCCAGGAGCCATGAAAATAAGCTCCAAAATCTATCCCTCCTGATAAAACTATAAGCACATGATGGTCTTAGGAGCTCCGGCTTGTCTTTGGCCTGCATGTGAAATGTTCCAGAAATATTCAATTTGATGGATTTGTTCCTTTTAATGACTTGTGACCTTAGTGAAATAACACAATTCCTTAACCCAGGCTGGATCCATTGGAAATGTCCTAAAAGCAAAATTTAAGAACCCTGATAATAACTATCAGAGGGGTAGCCGTGTTAGTCTGGATCTGTAAAAGCAGCAAAGAATCCTGTGGCACCTTATAGACTAACAGACGTTTTGGAGCATGAGCCTTCGTGGGTGAATACCCACTTCCTCAGATGCATGTAGTGGAAATTAATTAATTATCTTCACACTGATTGGGGTGCACAGTTGGAGCAGAGCAGGGATGCCTTGTTAAAGGTGTTCCTAAAACAGCAATTACAAAATTTATCAACACAAAGTATACAAAATTTTAGCTGATGATCGTAACTTGTTGCTACCCTGGGATGCCACCAGCAGAAGCATATCCCTTTCAGGGTATATTTGGAAGGAGCAGGAATACTGCCAGAACTATAGGCTGCAGTAGCAACAATTTATGCAGGAGAACACATGGGATGGTTTCAGTACCTCTTGGAAAGCTGAATGTGTTGATTGTGTCACATGGATACCATCAACCTCAGCCTGGACCAATCTACACGGGAGGTCCACTTTCTAGACACCACGGTGCAAATAAGTGATGGTCACATTAACACCACCCTATATCGAAAACCTACCGACTGCTATGCCTACCTTCATGCCTCCAGCTTCCATCCCGGACACATCACACGATCCATTGTCTACAGCCAAGCACTGAGGTACAACCGCATCTGCTCTAACCCCTCAGACAGAGACCAACACCTACAAAATGTCCACCAAGCATTCTCAAAACTACAATACCCGCACGAGGAAATAAGGAAACAGATCAACAGAGCCAGACGTCTACCCAGAAGCCTCCTACTGCAAGACAAACCCAAGAAAGAAACCAACAGAACTCCACGGGCCATCACATACAGCCCCCAGCTAAAACTCCTCCAACGCATCATCAAGGATCTACAACTCATCTGGACAATGATCCCACACTTTCACAGGCCTTGGGTGGCAGGCCAGTCCTTGCCCACAGACAACCTGCCAACCTGAAACATATTCTCACCAGTAACTGCACACCACACCATACTAACTCTAGCTCAGGAACCAATCCATGCAACAAACCTCGATGCCAACTCTGCCCACATATCTACACCAGTGACACTATCACAGGACCTAACCAGATCAGCCACACCATC
This sequence comes from Gopherus flavomarginatus, assembly GCF_025201925.1. Lineage (NCBI taxonomy): Eukaryota > Metazoa > Chordata > Testudines > Testudinidae > Gopherus > Gopherus flavomarginatus. Next base: position 111,958,494 of record NC_066621.1, read on the forward strand.
ACTGGTTCATTCACCTGCACATCCACCAATGTAATATACGCCATCATATGCCAGCAATGCCCCTCTGCTATGTACATCGGCCAAGCTGGACAGTCTCTATGGAAAAGGATAAATGGACACAAATCAGACATTAGGAATGGCAGTATACAAAAACCTGTAGGAGAGCACTTCAACCTCCCTGGCCACACTATAGCAGACCTTAAGGTGGCCATCCTGCAGCAAAAAAACTTCAGGACCAGACTTCAAAGAGAAACTGCTGAGGTTCAGTTCATCTGCAAATTTGACACTATCAGCTCAGGATTGAACAAAGACTGTGAATGGCTTGCCAACTACAGAACCAGTTTCTCCTCTCTTGGTTTTCACACCTCAACTGCTAGAGCAGGGCCTCATCCTCCCTGATTGAACTGACCTCGTTATCTCTAGCTTGCTTGCTAGCATATATATACCTGCCCCTGGAAATTTCCACTACATGCATCTGAGGAAGTGGGTATTCACCCACGAAAGCTCATGCTCCAAAACGTCTGTTAGTCTATAAGGTGCCACAGGATTCTTTGCTACTTTTATTGATAATAACTGCATCTGCTATAACAACAGTTACATGATATCCATTATCTCTTTCAACTTCTCACTGATATTTAACAGCCAGGTGGGGCTTCCTTCTCAAATTCCAGATCAGTAGAGCATATTTGAATCCTCTGTTTTATCCTCTGATAAGATATTTCAGTATTCCATCGGCATCTATCAAATGCAGCTATCTAAGGGCTGGTCCACACATATAGCCCTGCAGCGGCAGACCTGCACCACTGTAGCACATAGTGAAGACTTTACCTATGGTGACGGGGTAACTTCTCCCGTTGGTGTAGGTACTCAGCCTCTCTGAGAGGCTGTAGCTATGTTAATAGGAGAAGCCCTCCCTTCGACGTAGTGCAGTCTACACCAAGATTTCGGTTGGTATAACTGCGTCATTCAGGAGTGTGGATTTTCCATGCCTAAGTAATGAAGGATGAGATTATGTCATTCCTGATCTCAGGTTCTTTAAATAAGACCTGCACCCTGGAACAGCAGAAATTCAGTATGTGAAATCTTCCCCCAAATGTTTAAATAGAATTTTTACATAACACGGGAGCTTTCACACTGTGAGGGTATTCTCTTAGCCAAGGAGAATTTTTTTTACAAGGTGGAATATGTTTATGTTACACTTACATCAGCCTTGTCATAAACAGATAGCTAAGGGTTAATGTTCTTTTACCTGTAAAGGGGTAACACCAGTAACCTGAAACACCTGACCAGAGGACCAGTCAGGAAACAAGACTTTTTCAAATCTAGGAGGAGGGAAGTTTGTGTGTGAGTTCTTTGTTCTTTGTTTTGGGTCTGACCCTCTCGGCTATGAGAGTGATTTTTCTATCTCCAGCTTTCTAATCTTCTGTTTCCAAGTTGTAAGTACAAAAATAGTAAGGCAATAAGGTTTATATTGTTTTCTTTTGTATTTACATGTGTGTAGTTGCTGGAATGTTTTGAATTGTGCGCCCTCTGGTGTTGAGTTTGAATATGTGGTTGCAATTGCTGGTGCTGGTTGTTGTTCCAGTTCCAGGCCTAGGACTGGAGGTGCTGTGGCTGTTTCAGTGGTTGGCATGGAATCCACTATCTCTGTCTGGGTCTCTGGTAACACAGACGGGTCGTCTGTGGACGGCTCAGGAACAGGAATGGGTCTGGAAGCTTGCCTGGTTTGGCTACGTGTAACCATTCCTACTCTCTTGGCCCGCTTCACCTGGTTGGCCAAGTCTTTCCCTAGTAGCATGGGGATGGAATAATTGTCATAGACTGCAAAAGTCCACATTCCTGACCAGCCTTTGTACTGGACAGGCAGTTCAGCTGTAGGCAAGTCTACAGCTTGTGACATGAAGGGGTAAATTGTCACTTGGGCCTTTGGGTTGATGAATTTGGGGTCTACGAAGGATTGGTGGATAGCTGACACATGTGCCCCCGTGTCTCTCCACGCAGTAACCTTCTTTCTGCCCACTCTCAAATTTTCTCTTCGCTCCAAGCGTATTTGAGAGGCATCTGGGCCTGGGGATCTTTGGTGTGATGGTGGTGTAATGAACTGCATGCGGTTTGGGTTATTTGGGCAGTTGGTTTTTATATGTCCCAGTTCATTACACTTAAAGCATCTTCCAGCTGACTGGTCACTGGGTCGAGGTGAGTTACTGGAGACTGGAGAGGTGGAAGAATAGGGTGTCTGTGGCTTTCCTTGGGTTGTAGGTGGGGTCTTTGGCTGCCCTCGGTTGTAGGGTCTATTGTCGGTGTGCCCTCTGGGGTATTCGCTCCCCTTGACAGTAGCTTTCTTGCTTTCCACCACGTCCATCCATCTGGCTCCAATCTCCCCCGCCTTGGTGAGATTTTTGGGTTTTCCATCTTGTATGTACCGTGTTATGTCCTCAGGAACACCATCCAAGAACTGCTCCATTTGTATGAGGAGGTGCAGTTCGTCTATGGATTTAACATTGTTTCCTGATATCCAGGCCTCATAATTTTTCCGAACGTAGTAGGCGTGTTTGGGAAATGACACATCTGGTTTCCACTTTTGGGTTCTGAAACGCCGACGGGCATGATCCGGGGTTATCCCCATTCTGTATCTGGCCTTGGTTTGAAAAAGTTTATAGTAATTCATTTTCTCCTTAGGCATTTCAGCCGCCACCTCTGCTAAAGGTCCACTGAGCTGTGGCCTCAATTCTACCATGTACTGGTCTTCAGGGATGCTGTACCCAAGACAGGCGCTTTCAGAATTTTCCAAGAAGGCCTCAGTGTCATCACCTGCCTTGTAGGTGGGAAATTTCTTCAGATGTGGAACCATAATTGGCGAAGGGTTGTTAGGATTGGCTGGAGCATGCTGCCCAGCCTGCGCTAAGTCCAGTTCATGTTTTCTCTGATTTTCCCTCTCTTCACTTTCTTTTTGTTGTTTTTCCATTTCTCGGCGGTGGGCCACCTCTTCTTCTTCTAGTTTTCTGTGGTGGGCTGCATTTTTGGCTTCTTGTTCTCTTTTATGGGCTGCCTGTTTGATCTGTTCTTCTCTTTCTTTCAGCTCCACCTCTTTTTCTCTTTGTTCCAGTTGTCGCCTGTGGTCTGCTTCTTTGATTTGTTCTTCGGCCTCCGTTTTTGTCTTGGAAGTCATGGTTCCTGTTTTCTTGTGTTGGGATGCCCTCTGGTGTTTATTGTCTGAACTGCTGGCTCTGTTGCCTCCTGGGGTCTGCCTAGCAACAGTACCTTTTTCCCTTTCTTCCTCTAGCTAATCTTTTAAATGTAAAGTAAACCAGAAAAAACACTTTATTTGCATGTGTATTGCTGGATACTTGACTCACAATCTGAGTGCTATTGTCTGACAAAAGACCCGTTTGTCACAGCTTAATGGTTCCTTGCTTAATATGCAAGCTACTGCCAGGAGAGAACAGAAAAAAAAATTCTTTCTGGTTCCTTTTAAAACCAAAGCCTCTCTGCTTAAAAGCCCCTAGCAGAGAAAAGAAAAATATAATATACCTACTGGCTTCTGGATTCTATCTATCCCACCTCTGCCACCATGTCATAACATTTTTCCCAGATCTGGACCTTAGCGTCCAAAATATGGGTGTTAGCATGAAAACCTCCAAGCTTAGTTACCAGCTTGGACCTGGTAAAGCTGCCACCAGCCAGGAATCTATACAGTGCCTGGCGCACTGTAGTCTCCCCAAAACCTTCCCTGGGGGACCCCCAGACTCAGATTCCTTGAGTCTCACAACAAAGGAGAATAACCCATTTCCCTTCCCCATCCTCCCCTCCAGGTGTTCCCTCCCTGGGTTCCTGGAGAGATATACAGAAGCAAGCTCCGTGAATCTAAACAGAGGGACTCCACCCTCCCTGTTTCCAGTCCTGGAAAACAGAAGTACCGAGAGCTAATCTCTCTTCCCCCCTCACCCAGAGGGTATGCAAAGTCAGGCTTAGTAAATCTAACACAAAGAGATTTTCCCCCTGACGCCTTCCTCCCACCAATTCCCTGGTGAGCTGCAGACTCAATTCCCTGGAGTCCCCACTAAAGAAAAACTCCAACAGGCCTTAAAAAGAAAGCTTTATATAAAAAGAAAGAAAAGGACTTAAAAATGGTCTCTCTGTATTAAGGTGACAAATACAGGGTCATTTGCTTAAAAGAAAAATGAATAAGCCTTATTCAAAAAGAATACAATTCAAAATATTCCAGCGACTACACACATGTAAATACAAAAGAAAACAATATAAACCTTATTGCCTTACTATTTTTGTACTTACAACTTGGAAACAGAAGATTAGAAAGCTGGAGATAGAAAAATCACTCTCATAGCCGAGAGGGTCAGACCCAAAACAAAGAACAAAGAACTCACACACAAACTTCCCTCCACCCAGATTTGAAAAAGTCTTGTTTCCTGATTGGTCCTCTGGTCAGGTGTTTCAGGTTACTGGTGTTACCCCTTTACAGGTAAAAGAACATTAACCCTTAGCTATCTGTTTATGACAAGCCTAAACCAGGTGTAGTAAATAGGCGGACTGTGGGCCAAATCTGGAAGGTAAGAGGTTTTTGAACGGACTCAGAAATCTTTTTATTTACTTATAATTATCATTATTGTTGTTTTTATATTATTTTTTCTGGAGTCTGGATCTTGACTGTACCTTAACCAAGAAATTTGGACCTTGACAAAAAATAGTTGACTACCTCTGCCCTAAACTCTTGATACTTGCTCCTTTTAGACTGCTTGAAGAACTTTACACAGGGGCATGATCCTTAACATCTTAACATTAATTTTTAGACCTTTGTAATCCTTGTTGTTGCTTTCAGTAGTTTATTATTACGAACATCCCCCAAAAAATTGCCCTCTCTTCTGTGCATTATTTGGTTCACTCCGTCCATTACTTTAATGCTGCAGTGACAGCAATCTGTGAGATGTCAACAACTAGAGTTTCTCAAGCTACTGTAGGTCACCATCTCCTCTCTACTTAAACAGCTCAACATATTTGAGCCCAATAATCCACATATTCAGTATGCAAGTAAAATGCACAATATGTCTGGTGGAATTTTGAATCAGTGATTCTTAATGAACTACAATAAGCTAAAGTCCAGGTGTATTTTTTACTATTCATGCTTCATTTTAATCTGTTTTCTCATTCAAAATTACCTGCACATTTTTCTGTTCTTCAAAAAAGCAGCAAATGATTCCTACGTATACTCTTAATGAAAAGATCTCCTCAGATCTGCACACTGCAAGTCATGTGCCATTCTATATGGACTCTGTAAACCCTGCAAAAGCAGCTGATTTAAGATATCTTCATGACTCTCATACATGCCAAACATCTCTAAAAAGTCTTTAGGATGATACCTGTCCTCTAGTTCCAGGCTTTTTCCTCCCCCTGTATTTGTAGAATTTTTGAATGTTGTCATCTCTCCAGGGGCATACTTGTTTCTTTTATATTTAAAGTTGTATTTTGAGTTGATTATAGTTTTTAAAAAATGAAAGCGAGAGAGAGTGAGAGGAAGAAAACAATTATGTTTTGTTTATTTTGTTGTATTTGGGAGGAGGTGACAGAATGTTACCCTTGTGTTCACACCCTACACATTATTGTAATAGTTTTTGTACAAAGTATGCCTCGTGAGGTGTCATTTGAAAACTCAGTTTGCTGAGCAGTATCATCCTGATAAAACATGTGGCAACATTATATGTGAAGTTATAAGATTCCACTGTATAGTGTTATTAACAAATGTTCCAATCTGAGGTTGGCAAACTGGTCAGTCTCAAAGAAAGCACAGTGTGCTGTGCTTAATTTGCATTTAAGCAACAGAGTCATCAAGCAGGAAGGGACACAAAGAAAGCTCAAATAGGTGAGAAAAAAGCAGCAGGGAACATCCTTCCACACTGACTTTTTGTCTCCTGATAACCAGCTGGAAATGTTTTTAAAGAGGGGGACAGAAATTATAAAAAGGAGGGATAAACACCCCAAGTTACCCCTGCCTATTGGTTCACTGCACCTGAAAAGACAAAGTAAGCAGCTGCTGGACTGGAGAAGGGTTCCCTACCTAAGAAGTTTGGTCAGTAACACTGCTGAAAGTATGTGTTGAGAAAACTTTGCTTTGAATTAAACATAGTTTAAGTAGGCACCAGTTACATTTATCTTTATTTTTCTTATAACCATTTCCAACTTTCATGCCTTATGACTTCTACTCTCTTTATAGTCAATACACCTGTTTTATTCTTTTATCTAATCCAGTGTGTTTCAAATGAAGAATTTCAGAAGTTCCCTTTGGGGTGGCAAGTTGTGTGCATGTAATTTCTATTAAACCAATAACAGACTTTATATGAGTTATATTATCCAGGAGAGTGCTGGGAAGTACAGGACATACATTTCTGTAGGAAAATCTAAGACTGGGTGTGTGTTGGGGTCATCCTGAAGCAGGACTTAAATTCTCAGACTGTTCCCTGGGGCTTGGGGCTTCAGCTCTGTGTGTTTGAAAATATTTACTGGAGCTCCTCTCCAGACAGCTCCATATTAATTCAAGCCCTGTCCTACAGTATAACCAACTGGTGAGAGCCAGAGTGTAATCCAGGTGTAGCTGGCATGCTGCAGTTAGATACAAATGCTGAGGATGTGGCTTGCATGCTGGAAGGCTCTTTATGAGCAGCCCAGGTGAGAATTGTTTCAACCAAAGCATTGTAAGTTACCCAAGGTTGCTGGACAGGGGTGACACAGCTACTCATTAGTCTGGATTGTATCCTGGTATGTCACAGAGTGTGGGTTTTTATTTTTTGATAAGGTTCTTCTAGAATTTGGAAGCTTTTATCATGTCAGAACAAGACTTGAAGTCAGTCTTCAGACATCTTATGTGTTCAGCAGAGTGCCGTTCATTCCTGTTAGCCATTGGTCTTCTACTGATAGGGTCCACAAGGATCTTTGGGGACAAGTGTACTAAATTCAACGTAGATCACTTTGGTCTTTATACTTAGTGTTGTCTTCAAGCTCTGGCTTTAGTGATTCTAGCTCTGTTAACATTGGCTTTGAGTTTGGAAGAGACCTCAGGAGGTCATCTACTCCAACCCCTTGCTCAAAGCAGGACCAACACCAATTAAATCATCCCAGCCAGGGCTTTGTCAAGCCAGGTCTTAAAAACCCCTAAGGAAGGAGATTCCACCACCTCCCTAGGTAACCCATTCCAGTGCTACACCATCCTCCTAGTGAAACAGTGTTTCCTAATATCCAATCTAGACCTCTCCCCACTGCAGCCCATTGCTCCTTGTTCTGTCATCTGCCATTACTGAGAACAGCCTAGCTCCAACGTCTTTAGACTCCCCCTTCAAGTAGTTGAAGGCTGCTATCAAATCCCCCCTCACTCTTCTTTTCTGCAGAATAAATAACCCCAGTTCCCTCAGCCTCTCCTTGTAAATCATGAGCCCCAGCCCCCTAATAATTTTCGTTGCCCTCTCCTGGACTCTCTTCAATTTGTCCACATCCTTTCTGTAGTGGGGGGCCCAAAATACTTCGGATGTGGCGTCACCAGTGCCAAATGGGAATAATCACTTCCCTCGTTCTGCTGGCAGTGCTTCTACTAAGGCAGCCCAATATGTGGTTAGCCTTTTTGGCAACAAGGGAACATTGCTGACTCATATCCAGCTTCTCATCCACTGTAATCTGCAGATCCTTTTTTGAAGAACTGCCGCTTAGCCAGTCGGTCCCCAGCCTGTAACAGGGCATGGGACTCTTCCGTCCTAAGTGCAGAACTCTGCACTTGTCCTTGTTGAACCTCATCTGATTTCCTTTGGCCCAATCCTCCAATTTGTCTAGGTCCCTCTGTATCCTATCCCTACCCTCCAGCGTATCTACCTCTACTCCCAGCTTAGTGTCATCCATGAACTTGCTGAGGGTGCAATCTATCCCATCATCCAGATCATTTCCTGCAGAGAGGCTTCCTACCTTCATGATGGAGCTTGAATGCTGAGCTTCAAGGCTGCCTTTAATGTGCCACCTTGATGTTTGTTTCAGTAATGAGGTAAATGTTTGTGTTTGCACCTTATGAAACTGTCAGCCAAAGTCAGGTTCTCTCCACCTATAGGTCGTACAAAGGGATTCTCCAGTATAGCTATTTCAACACAGAGGTTGCCTCTCTAGAGTGTCTCGATCCAATATGTTTCCAGAACTCAATACCAACTCAAAACCTCTATTGAAATTAGAGATTTGTCACTCAGATTTTATTTGCCTCTAAAACCTTTTGTGCTTCAGCATATTGCATGTCAACAGTTTCTATGGCTCAGGTTGTCTACTTTTGGAGATCCATGGAACAAAAGTTTGGTATCCAAAAACTATGTCTGCTTGGCTTGTTTGATTCAGGATATTCTCCAAGATTGCTTCCTTTCCTCATCTAGTAGTCAATGAAAGAGTGGACTTTACCAGTGACTTTGGTGGTCTGAGCGTGTAGTTTTAGACAGGGATTTGACACAGTCTATTTGTATACAGTATGTCTTTAGAATCCAAATTCTGAGTATTACCTAACTGAATCTTTTTAAACAGTCTTAGAATAATATAGACCAAAAACTCCTACAACAACAATTTTGTGTTTTAATATGATCAGATCCTGTGGACAATCCATTCATTCCCTGTAATTAATAAGTTCAGTTTCTCCATTATTCTCTAAATTATCTATCAAAAGGAAGATGAGGTATATTTTCTTTGAAAAATCATACAGAATGAAAAGAACTGAACAAAGGAAAGGGGGCCAGAAGATTAAAAAAAAATGAAGAAAAAATTTTGGGGGGAATTAGTTATTAATTCAAGAGTGCCCTAAATATTTTCTAGTGTACATTGTTCTATTCATTGTGTACAAGAAATTGTCCAGAGGCAAAATTAAAAGAACATTAGATGGCTATGGTATTGAGATTTCATAATGCACCTCTACAAGAAGGATAATATGTTTTCTACTGCTCAGTACTTACCTGGTAGAGGAGTTTTCAAAAGTACTATAATCTGTCAGTAAGTGCAACCTCATGTGAGATGTGGAAAACTGAAATATCAGAGCTGCTGTCTGGCTTAGCTTGAAATGCCAGCTAAAGTAGAAATAATATGCTTAGCTCTCCCTTCGGAAATAAAACCTTGGATTGTGGTACAAGAACAGTCCATTGCAGGGCCCCATGAAAGAAAAAAACAGTCTGAAGACTCTTGGAGTGCATTGAAAGACGGAGCTGCATGCTTCTGCACCCTGTAGATCTGAGTGAGATAGAATACAAAGACCACCACAGCAAGAAAAACAGAACAAATAGCTCAGAATGCATCAAACAGTTTAAAGTACTTTGTATGTAGTTGATATGTTAATTAAACTAGAGAATTGATCAAGTTGTGAGGTGCAAGCCTGTATTTGCCCTTCTTGCAGACCCAACACCAGTACAGAAGAGTAAATTTTTTTTCAAAATTGGTATGTCAGTAATATGTTCACAGATATTTATAAACGTATTCATTAACCTGTTTCTCCTTATTTTTGTTTAATGAAACTCCACAAGACAGGGCAATTAAAAATGATGATAGACATTTCTGTGAACTATTTTCCATTATTAAAATACAACCAAATGCAACTAAACCTATGCAGCTTTCCCATCTGTGCTTGTAATGGAGTAGTTATTGTATTGTTATGCAGCCCTAACTTTTACAAACTAGGTTTCTTTTGTATCTTGATAACATAAAGGACTCTGTTTAAGGGCTCCCTATGCAGGAGTTTTGTAACATTCCATTTAAATGTATCTTTACGAAAGAGTCACATGATATTGATGTCAAGTATCAGAGGGTAGCCGTGTTAGTCTGGATCTGTAAAAGCAGCAAAGAATCCTGTGGCACCTTATAGACTAACAGACGTTTTGGAGCATGAGCTTTCGTGGGTGAATACCCACTTCCTCAGATGCATGTAATGGAAATATCCAGGGGCAGGTATATATATGTGTGCTAGCAAGCAAGCTAGAGATAACGAGGTCAGTTCAATCAGGGAGGATGAGGCCCTGTTCTAGCAGTTGAGGTGTGAAAACCAAGAGAGGAGAAACTGGTTCTGTAATTGGCAAGCCATTCACAGTCTTTGTTCAATCCTGAGCTGATGGTGTCAAATTTGCAGATGAACTGAAGCTCAGCAGTTTCTCTTTGAAGTCTACAACCCATCCTGGACAATGATCCCACACTTTCACAGGCCTTGGGTGGCAGGCCAATCCTTGCCCACAGACAACCTGCCAACCTGAAACATATTCTCACCAGTAACTGCACACCACACCATAATAACTCTAGCTCAGGAACCAATCCATGCAACAAACCTCGATGCCAACTCTGCCCACATATCTACACCAGCGACACCATCACAGGACCTAACCAGATCAGCCACACCATCACTGGTTCATTCACCTGCACATCCACCAATGTAATATATGCCATCATATGCCAGCAATGCCCCTCTGCTATGTACATCGGCCAAACTGGACAGTCTCTACGGAAAAGGATAAATGGACACAAATCAGACATTAGGAATGGTAATATACAAAAACCTGTAGGAGAGCACTTCAACCTCCCTGGCCACACTATAGCAGACCTTAAGGTGGCCATCCTGCAGCAAAAAAACTTCAGGACCAGACTTCAAAGAGAAACTGCTGAGCTTCAGTTCATCTGCAAATTTGACACCATCAGCTCAGGATTGAACAAAGACTGTGAATGGCTTGCCAATTACAGAACCAGTTTCTCCTCTCTTGGTTTTCACACCTCAACTGCTAGAACAGGGCCTCATCCTCCCTGATTGAACTGACCTCGTTATCTCTAGCTTGCTTGCTAGCACACATATATATACCTGCCCCTGGATATTTCCATTACATGCATCTGAGGAAGTGGGTATTCACCCACGAAAGCTCATGCTCCAAAACGTCTGTTAGTCTATAAGGTGCCACAGGATTCTTTGCTGATGATATTGATGTTCATCGACATTGGTTCCTCAATGTGCCACGAACCGCTGGCTAGTACAGGGTGGGAGTATGCAGAGTAGAAAGAGGCACAAAAATAACGTCAGTGCTTGCCTGGGCAGCCAGGTTATTTTTGGAGGGGGTTTTAAACACCACGGTATCTGAAACGCTCACAGTAAGGTCATTTGAGCAGGAGGACAGACATTCACAAGGCTGGTTTATGCCTTTGCCTAGGAAGAAAGGAAACTAAAAGCGCTACTCCATCCCTTCCTTCCCCACTCACTACCCTACATACAGACAGGGAAAGGACTGTTCCATCCCTATGCTTGTTAGGTAAACTGGAGAGGCGGGGCAGAAGATTGAATTATTCACACTTCTTTTGCATGCAGAGCATCCCTTCAGCGCTCTCACTGGAGTGAATGCTATACTTCCGTGCCATCCCAGTGTGGACAAGTGCATAAAAGCTCACTTACCCTACATAGCCAATTTGCCACTGACCTAGACAACATCATGGGGATCATATTTCTAAGCTGAACTATTCTTGAATGTATTTTCTGAACTATTAAGTACAGTACTGCACATTAGGCACACATTAATTTGATTTCACCTCTTTTTTTCATTGGAATTTTGTGGCCAGTTTTAAGTAAAAATCTCAAATTGTACTTGTCGTGCGTTCCCTTCTCCCCATCCAAGTATGGTAAGCTGGTGTATGAAACACGGAGAATCTTGTTCCACATCTTTTATTTTAATTCGCTTTCCTTTCTTGAGTACAGTTCTGTAGAACAGCTGGTAGAATTTAGCAACTTCCATGCCACTAGAGCTATCTCTTGGAGCTTACACACATGCACACTTTATATGTCTACAATATTACAGACTTTCTTTGAGAGTTAGGACACAGATCCCTTTAGCCCTTCATTTAAGAGTGTGCTCTGACATCAGCTCCTGAGGTTATGGAGATAACCATGGTTAGCACAGCATCAGGGGCTACTAGCAAAAGCAAATAGAGGCATTTCTTCTGTTAAGTAGAACATGAAAACAGATTGCTCCTGTCTCCTCTACATGGCGCAAAGAGGCTGCTTCCGCTAAAAATAATATAATGTTTTAGGTCTTTCTGTGGTATAGTCTCATGCAGTTACCTTGAAGTGTGGTTTGGCTCTGAAAAGTTGTTCTGTAAATATGGCTACATAAGATTCCATGATTGTGTTTCATTTATTTCATAGCAACTTATTAACTTTAAAAAAGAACAAAGATAAATGATCTGCTTGTACCATTAAAACTTAGACTGTGAGAGGTCAGTGTGTTCTCTTTCTGACTTGTGCATCGTCAGCAACTGTACAAATTCTGCATTTGGAACTGAGGTCATAATTCCGTTGAGAATGAGACGGAAGTGTCCAGCCATTCCCCAATAATTTATGAAAGTCTGTAGAGCTAACAGGAGTAAGTTATGAAAAATGTATTGATGGCTCTGATTCATCAAGGCACTTGCAACACATGCTTAACTTTAAGCATGTGAGTAGTCCCATTGACTTGTGGCACTGGACTGAGGCATATGAAATCCGGGTGCTTTTCTCAGCTCTGTGTCATTCTTCCTGTGTGGCCATGGGCATGTCATTTAATCTCTTTGTGCCTCAGTTCCCCATGTGTAAAATGGAGAGAATACTTCCCTGCCTTATTGGTGTGTTGTGAGGATAAATTCATTAGCCAGTCACAGCTACAACTCATGCAGGTAGGTTGTAGTCGGCAGCTAGATCCTTAACAACTGTGTTGGATCTGAGCAGGGTTAGTTAAAACATAGCTCTCCCACTACTCCCATCTCAGGAGCTGCTATGCTGTGATTTTTTTAGGGAAAACAGAAAAAAAAAGGAAATGGGAAAAATCTTTCAGACAAAAACAGTTTTAAAAATACTGTCAATTTAGGAAGTTTGAAGCAATGAGCTGTTATTCACAGACTTAAAAACGCTTCATCAAATGGTACAATATATGTTCCTTTATCAGTAAGTGCAGTGAGTAGATACTGAAAGTCTATTCCAAAGCCAGATTTTCAGCAGTCAGCAACAAGTTCTTATGGTATTAATGCCATCTACAGTGTCCAATTGCAACTCACTGAACTGTTCCTCTTGTGTCAGTGTTAGCTTCGTTTTATCTATTTAACTATGACTCCCAGAGTCACTTGCTCACTTTCAATCTCTTGCAGTAAAAAGGGATGAAATGTTTGGACCCATTGTAATCAGTAGGGAATTTGCTATTATCTGCGTTGGGTCAGGATTTCAACTAATATCTATTTTTTTCCTGGAGGGTAGTCATTCTGCTGTTATTTATGAACAGATGATTAATAATTCTATAGTGAATTAATAACTCTTACTACTAGGAAAATTTCAAAGTAAATCAGTTTGTTCTGTGACTCCTTACTCCACCATTCCCACTCCTATAGAAGGATTTGTGGTGATACTGTAGTGAGATACTATAGCAGAAGACATTCTGCAAACTTTTTGTGTTGTTTGTCCATAGATAATCATTTATCAGCATTAGGCTAAGAACATCACAGACCTACGTCTTCTTTTAAATGGTTGGCATGGGGGTTCTCTGAATCTATGTCTTTCAAATTTGTGTTCCTGTAGTTTCTGCTTCTTGTAGTGATTATTTTCTGAGTATACTGTTTTGAATAGGTTTAAAGATGTATGTTGTATATTATTTCCTATATTTTAGAAAATCTAGAATTTGATGATAAAGGAACTCCATTTTATGGACAAATCAATACAAATGAGATTTCTGCATTGTATTTAAAAACTGTTAAATGTGTTTCAATGTAAACTTATTTTGCGATAAGAAGTTCATCTTTAAAATTGTTGTATCTATCAACGTTGTATTTATCAACGTTTTCTGAAAAACATAAGTGGATGTGAATGTTCCAACATATTTGTTTTCTTATCATTAAACTAAGCAGACATTCTGAAAAGAAATTCTTGAAGCAACTTCTTTAGATGCTGCTATATTGCATTTATAATTAGGTCCTAATTTAGTAGTACAGACAGAGGAGGGATTTGCCTGCATTTTGCCAAATAGGGGGTTTTCATTTCAAATTTCATTGTAAGAGTTTTTGCATTTAGATATGTCTTAATAGACATGCTCTCCTCGGCTTCCAAATGTGCAGTTATTGCATTTATGCATTCAACTTCTTAGTCAAGTGATGCTATTTTTTTTCTGCTGCAGCCTGACAGCCACTAATAATAACACATGAGGACAGTCAGACAAAATGAAGACAAATGCTGCTTGTCGCAGCAGAATCATAATGTCTCTAGACTCAGTAAAGACAGTCTAACTGTATGTGGATGCTCTTTATAGCTTATTTAGACCTGTGGTTTTTCCCTGTGGTGTGTTTTTTTTCCAAAAGCACAAACATTGTGCAGAAATACATTAAGGCAACATATGGGCCTGTTAGTTAGCCAAAACAATGTGGAGCCATGGAGAATAGAGATTGCAATGCACAGATGGGTATTGTAAAAAATTCATGAGCGGCATAACGGATCTAAAAGGTAAATTTTAGTCAAAATTCAAGTGGAGAGCACAGAAAATGTTTAAGAACTGGGGTTTACAAGATTTTCAAAATCATATAAGATGAAACAGTGGGTCTGTTGTACAGATGTGTTTATTTCATGACATGACAAGCAGGCTTCATCATTCAGCAACAATTATGTCTATATAGATTGATGCCATCAGAAGTAGATTGCTGATAAACAATAGCACTTTGCTTCTACTTGGTGTGAACTCTGCAGTATTAAGTATCCACATTATTTCCAGTTTAATATTAGAAATGTCAGTCATTGTGACAAGCCTGGCAAGAGCAGCACATTTAACAGTCCTGTGTGTTCTCAAGTGCTGTGTTAAATAACCACACTTCCTTGTTACATTGTTTTGTTAAAATCAGATTTTATGCGCAAGATGCATAGATATTCCCCTCTAAATTTGCTTCCTTGTAACAAAACTAAAAGTGTCATTGGAATACACATTAATTGCTTTGTCAAGGTACTCTTTGGGCCTACTTGGCAGTAGTCACACAGGGCCAAATCGGCCCTTCTTTTGCACTGGGGGAATTGAGGCGGGGAGCATAATTTGGCTTTTGTATTTAAAATGTCATCTATCTAGCCTCAGGAACTGATGGATGCTTCTAGCTTTTATTGGGTTCTTTATTATAGGTTTATATCCTGGGGAAATTAAAGAAAAAATTCATACTTGTTTCTATAGGCCTGGTTTTCTTAGGTATGCTTTGGAAAGCGTATGCACAGTGAGACCATTTTCTTTCATTTTAAAAATACTTGAGAATTTGATATGCACTTTGTTAAACATGCTTTCAAGTCACTCAACAACCTTGATAGATTTATCTATACACTGCGCTTACTTGTCTACGCTTTGGTAACATTCCCACCATTGCTTACACCACTGATCATAGCAATGATGTGAGAGCTAATGTAGCATGGATTCCCGGAACCCAGCAGCATTAGAAGAACCACATTCTGTATATATGCTGTAAGTGGTGGTAGCTATTGAAAGAAACTTTTGGGAAACAGGCCTAGTGTACACATCCCCTTATTGTGCCGTTCTCTTGGTAGGAAATATTGCTTGCTCACTTTGATTGAGATTGATAGTGAATTAGAAAACTAGACAGGATAAGGGCAAAATCAAGTAATAGATGCTGTTTCAGATCATGACTATATTTTACAATATGTATTTGTAAGTTCTGTATCATCAGTACCACTGGGGCTGGGGAAGTAAAGACAGATGGAGACCGAACAAGTATGGCACTGTCATGTGGCTGCAGGGCTTGCAATCATGGATAGTTTATTATTTTCTTTGTGCAGTACTACAAAGAGGAGGAGAAGAGGTAGTAGGTAAAGGAGTGTAGTGCTTGCATCTGCCCTTGCTCATTTATACTTCGTGGCTGTCTAGACAGAAGTTGTTAGTGTATATAATTTTATTGCTTGAAACTGCACAGCTCAATCCAACCACTTAACCAGCTGCCTTAAATAATTAAATGGGAGTCATCTTTTAAGATATCCCCATTTTACAGATATCTTTCCCATATTCCTAAACAGAAATGTTTGTAGCATAAATTCCTCCATTTAGGTTTAGGTGAACCATTCAGTCTCTTTCACGCAGGTTATGGACTGTATTGTACCTGTGAGGCAAACCCACAGCCAAAACAGAGCTGCTTGCTCAGCTGCCCCTCCAACAGAGCTGCAGTGAGTCACCACTCAGCATGCGGCAACAACTCAGCTTCACTGACTTGTCCTTCCTACAGAGCCTGCAGCAACTCAGCCTTCAGGCATGTGACAGCAGCCTATCCTGGAGTAGAGCCTGGATCCAGGGCCTGCGGGGGGAAGGGGAAATTTGCCCCGGGCCCTGCAGGGGCCCCATGAGCCCTGGCCTGGCAGCAGTCTGGGTCTTCGGCAGCATTTTCGCGGCGGAGGGTCCTTCAGTGCTGCCGAAGACGCAGAACAACTGAAGGGCCCCCTTCACCGAAGACCCGAACTGCTGCCGGGTGAGTACAAGAGCCACAGCTCCCCCGCTTTGCCCCAGGCCCCCTGAATCCTCTGGGTGGCCCTGCCTGGATCCAACGAACCCCAGGCTCAGGTATTTCTCCAACATCACCAGAGCTCAGATCAGTCTGTGCAACAGCACTACTCAGTCAGGATCCCGCCTGCTGCCTCACAGTGTAACCGACTCACTAGACTCCCAGCCTGCTCCTGCATCTGTTCCTGCCCCCTCCTTCATGAACCTTGTTCCAGACTTGTCCTAGCCCTACTCTAACCCCACTCTGCCTTCTGACTCCCTTGGACTCTGACTACCTGGCTTTGACCTCTGGCCTGCACCCGGATGCTGGCTATGTTACTGCTTTTGGCTTATCTATGGATTCTGATCTCAGTTCTAACCCTGGCCTGTCCCCGGATCTCAGTTCCAGCACTACCCTCAACCCAGTCCCCATCCTATGTCTGGCTTCACCCTCGGCTCCAACCATTTGGCCTGGCTACTGGGAGGCAGCTCCTCACAGTACCCTTATTAGTAGATAAGAGTTTTAACCAGCGATTCTAAATGAAGATAGTGGAATGGCTTTGTGGAAGTTTATGGGGAGCTCTTCTTATGCAGAAGAAGTGGCAGGGGAGAAAGTGTGAAAGACTTCTTGGGAAAATTATATATGGGCAATTAAGAGTGCTACCATTTGTGGAATGGAGGCAAAGGTTAGTGTCTCAATATCACATGTAGTAGGTGTAAGGCAAAATAATTTTTGGTCAAGTTTTAGTCAAAGTCCAGACTCCAGAGAAAATAATAAATTAAAAAATAACAGTAATGATAATAAGTAAGTAAAAAGATTTCGGGGTCTATTCAAAAGCATCTGGTGGTCTGAATTTGGCCTGTGCACTGCCTATTGACTATCGCTAATGTGAGGTATGGCAGAGATAGGACATGAAGGACCTTAAAAAGCAGACAAGTATTTTGGGTTTGATTCTGTGGAGAAAGGAGAGCCAATGGATGGATGCAGGCATAGTAGGAAGTGGTGTGGTAGAAAGACCACCCCTGGAGAACCATTGCGGCAGCGCAGCAGCATTTTGAATGGAAATAAGTGAGTCAAGATGGGATTTGTCAGAGCCGAAAAGGGGGAGGTGGCAGAAGCTGAGACACAAGGTGATGAGATCTGTGGCAGTTTGCACTGTGTGGATGGGGAGGAAAGGCTGGATCATAGAAATGTTATGCAGGAAGAAGTAGCAAGATTTAGGCACTTGTAGAAAAGGGGCCAAGTTAATGACAATACGTAGATTATGGGCCTAAGTGAGAGAGAGAATGGTGTTCATGGTGCCTCAGAAAGGAGGGATTAAGAGATTTGTTTTGGCCATGTTGAGCTTTAATTGATGGCTAACATCCATGAGGAGATGTCAGAAACACAGGATTTTAGTTTAGCTGGAGGGGACGGAGAGGTATACCTGCAAGTTGTCACCTAGAGGTGATAGCTGAAGCCTTTGTGAATGAGAACACCCAAAGAGAAGCTATAGAGGAAGAAGAGAAGAAATCCATGGGGCTGGGGCCCCCATCCAGATTTGGAGGGGAAGCGAGGAAGATCTGCTAAATGATATGCTGATTGCAAACATAGGAGCAGAACCCAGAGAGGATGGAGTCATGAAATAAGATTTCAAGAAGAGGTTAGTCGGTGATGTCAAAGGTAGCTGACAGCTGAAAGAGGATGAGGATGAGGAGTTTTAGCTAGGAAGATATTGTTAGATTTTTGGGGAATGTGATTTCTGTTTATATGTGAATCACTTCACTGACTATGAAAAGGCCGCTAAGGTAAAACATAGGGACGAAGCTCACAGTTATACTACACAACAGTTTCAGACAGGAATGTAAACAATATCATTTCTGACTGGAATTATGAGAAAATTATCATGTTGGAGTTTACCTCCCAGTCTTGTGAAAAGTGCAGTAGACTGACTAATTGTCTCAAATGCTCAAGGCATGGGTTTTACATCTCATAGGAAATAAGGTACCACCTTCACCAGCAACAGTGCTCTTAACATTATTCTGATATATTGGTCCATCGCCTATTCAGGGGATGTGTGTCGAATTTTGAAATACTATCGCTAGCTTGGAGCCCCTAGGCTTATCACAGAGTTTTCATGTGTAAGCACCATCCCAGCCCGACCTTGTTTTGTTTGCGATTTGATGAGATCATAACTTACTGGCTCTGGTGTCTCTGATTTGATGAGCATTATCTTATACATTTGCAATGAACTGTTGCTACATACATGTAGACATGACAATTATATACGGAAATTAAAATTGGGACTTTCAACACTCAAACCAAAATGCTTTATCACTTGAACTGCTAGTAACTCCTCTGGCTGTCAGTAGCTAACAGACACGCTCATTGGGGACAGCCACTAGAGGGACACCTGATCAAATGTACACAGCCAGTGTAGTACAAATAGTTTAGTTTGGAAAACCACAAGAAAACTGGTCCTGGTGCCCAAACTACGGATGAGACAATGATCCAAATATTACCACTAGAAGTGTTTGTATATTTGCATCTCTGGAGATGTAAGTTTGATGTTGTTAGCCAACTTGTTATAGCAAGAAGGGAGATTTATTCTTCCTAAAGAAAGAATACTTTGAAATTCAAGGGAATCCTCCCAAACCAAGTGTCAGAAATTTTCTACACCAAAGAAGAGAAAAATGAAAACTCACCGATCATTCAGGTGAATTATTTGAGGGAAAATTGATTTTTTTAAGACAATAAAAGTGATATGCTCTGTTTTGAACACTCAAACCATTAGAATAGTCTTTTGTATTAAAAGCCAGTTTTAAATTAAGCATGTTTGAAATACAGATGTTGCACATACTCCTGCCAAAATTTGGAACCTTCTGCCAAAATCTAGGATGTGACTTTATTTTTAATAAACAAATTTGTTTATTGCTGAGTCAGCGCCATAATAACAGCCGGTACTTTTTCGCCATAACAGTGGCATGCAGAAAAAATGATATTGTATTCTAATGTTATAGCGGAGGCATAAATTGGGAGTAAAATCTAGTTCCTTGGTATTCCTCTTCAGCAGGGCTGGAAGCTCACCTTCTAGCTTCATGTTCATATTCTCTCTGCAAATTAAATGATTAATTGGCATGTATGCCTGTTTATTTAATGAGGAATGTGGCAGCCTTTTCTGGTGCATGTGTATGAACAAAACATCACAGTAGAAGTGTCCAGTCTGCCTGGTGAACCAAGGGGTAAGCAGAATGATATGCTGTCTAAAAGAATATATTAGTAAAATAATGGTGGTTTGCTAGTGGCAACATAAATACTGGAATGTAAAGGCATCATATGGAAGATGCACAAAGAAAACTAGCACATTTTGTAAGTCTACAGGAAGGCTAAGAAAGATTATTTACCATTTTGCTTCATTTTAAATTGTATGTGCTAAGAGCCTAATTAGAACACAATCATTTTTTAAGTGTTGTTACAATATGTTCAATCAGATGGGCCAAATCCAGCCTTATTGGTGCTGTTTGGGGGAGCACAGAGGATAGCAGGGGATCCTACAATTCAGTGTTCAGGTCATACTTCCACAGGGCAGAGTGCGCAGAGACCACCTGGATAGTCAGACCCTCTCTCCACTTGAGAGCTAGGAAGAAGGCTCTCTATGGCCTGTCCCCCTCTTAGACACCAGCATAGCTGTAGAGAGGCCCCAGCCCTAAAAAAACAGTAAAATTGCATGGAAATGGAATAAATAAGAAAGTATTTGCTATTTCTGGATTCTGTGTGTCTGTAGTTTATGCAGTAGTTGTTGATTTCTGTGTTTCTATTTATGTCGATGTTTGATGCATCCGTTATTTTTTTGCCTTATGAAACAGAACAAATTCAACTGTAGCAATTACAAAGGCTTTCATTGTTCTTGTGTTTTAAAATTTATCATGATGATCTTTTGTTATCATTAAATTCCAGTATCATCTTTTGGGATAGATTGTTGTACTCCACTCTTTTCTACAAGCAGCAGTGCATTTATTAATATTTAGTACACATTTTATAAATGAATACTATGGAGAGGGAATTAGAGTGACACGTTAATGATGACACTGCATCACCTAGTTTTACAAGAGAAAGGAGATTTCTCAGGACTAAACTAAGATTTTACTGGCAGTGTAATATTTCTGACAACAGAATCTGAACTTTTGAGTTTGCTGTGATAACTACCCTTCATCAGCCATCTATACCCAAAAGTTACCGATAATTCTACACCTATTTTATATTATTACCTATGAGTAGTGGTATTCTGATGGACTAGCAATCTTTTTATCTTTTATTATTTATAATTCAATACCAAGCCTGAAAAAACATAGGGATTTAAAAGCTTCAAAGAAAGATTAACTGTATAAAGTGATTATACGCTTTTTCCTCATTGGTGTATTGGTGCTTGAATTCCTTATAAAAGTAACGTGAAAGACCAGGTCTAACTTGTGATCCCTCTCTCCTTTCACTGGTCAATCTGAAATTTTTTCTATTGCCTTTTTATTAACTAAGAAAATTACCACCATATTCCCTAGGTCCTCCGTATGGCTAAATTAAAATTAATGTGCCTGCCCATGGAGCAAGTTACTACTCAGCATATGCAAGCATTCAGAATATTAAGAATAGAGAAAAGTAGGGAATCCTGAGAATATCACAGTGGCATTATGTAGTTCCAGAGTCAAAACTGGAATTTTTTTGCCAGTGACCATTGTAGCTAGGTTGTCATAATAGAAATAGTCTAGAAGCTTGTTAGTTGCCTGTGGTTTTCCCCCTGGTTTAATTATCTGCACAATAAACTCCTACTCAATTAATAGGCAATATTTCTGCAAATTCTAGTTGTTGCTTTATACAGATGATTATGTAAAAAATACACTTAACGTGACCATTCTGAACAAGCATGTGTAGCTACAATGAATAAAAATGTAGGGGATAAGCATATGTTTAAAGTAAAGCATGTGTTCATTTGCTTGGCATGTTTTTATTCAACAGGTTTCATGAAACAAAACAAAAATATCTTTAAAACCATTTGAAATCACTATCTAAATGTATCATAAACCTATTTGTGGTTTTCCAACACAATGGCAATCCTTAACATATATACTGCTTTCATAATCTCCATATTTTCTATACATTGAAAGACTCTGCCTTCTTTTTGCACATTCTGTTTCAAAGGAGCCCTCTGCTGGGCAGTACTCTGCTTGAGTACAATACACATACAAACATGCACACACATATATACAAACATATTTATATGTGATTTATAGGCTATATTTAATATTACTGAAAAGCCACTTGTTATTGAAAAAATACATAAGCAAACTGCATGCATCAGTGGAAAACCTGTTGTGTCATCATCTTCCTGATTTTTAAAGACATACAATTGTCTAAAAAGAAAATGTTCATCTTTTAGGTTAGCTATAAATCGTGGTACATCAGCATATTCTAACACATGGGATAATTGTACTAAATTAACATTCATTACAAATAATTTTAGAAATGAATTATTCAGCTGATAATAAATTATCACACAAGTTTCTAAAGCAATTACTTTATACTGTAGACATTCCTTGCCATTCCTTGTACTTGTCTGTACTGCATATATAGTATAAATGGTTTAAATCTTTGTATTTTCTATACTTCAAAATTAGTTTTATATTTAATTTGTTTTTTGTTATCAGGTAATAGGTTTGATTATTAACCACATGGCAAGCAACATGCACATGCCAGATAATAGAATTACTACTAATAATTAATAAACCTGTAAAATAGTGAATTAAAGAAAAATGAGTTTTTCTTGAGTAGTAAATCAGTGAATTCACAAAAACATCATTTGTTGCCTTTGAAGGCAACTGTCTGTTGTCACAGAAAATGATAAATAACAGCTCTGTATTTTGGCAAGGCCTGCTGATAGATCTAAAGATACATCATTTCAGAGAATGCTTTGTTGTATGCTTTTAAACTGTTTTCTTATGGCAGAACATAGTGTGCTGCCTTTGTTACAAGTTGGCCAGAGCAGTATTGGGGCTGAAAGTGCTTGAGCTGTTTCTAACATTAGTGGTAAATTGAGCTTGTAAGGGGAGGGGAAGTCTTGAGTGGTGCTGCGACAGATTTGTAAGCATGAACTGAACATCTAAACTTATTGTACATAAGCCCTGAATTGTTCTTAGGAGCCTGAAGCATCAGAGGATTTTTTCCTTTCTCTCTCCCTCCTCCCCCAAAATGTTTACTTAACCCAAAGTGCTGGGTGAGGAGTTTAATCAGTAATAATAAGAAGCCAGTAATGATATGTCTTTACTGCATCCAAATGTGTACAATGGTGAATTTTTCAAGGAGTCTGGAGCATATTTTTTTTTATTTATTTATTCATATCCTTCCCTGAAAATCAGGTTATTGATATATCCCCAGCCTGAGGACGTAAAGAAAACTGTGCAAGATATGAAATTATTCCATTTTTTATTTATTTTACTTTGGCCATTTTAAATTTAAGTTATTTGGAGTCTATGAAGATGCAAATTGGGCAACCTAGAAATTCTCTGACATACATTTAGCATAGGCCTGGGGTGGCCAACGTGTGGCTCCGGAGCCGTATGCGGCTCTTCAGAAGTTAATATACGGCTCCTTATATAGGCACCGACTCTAGGGCTGGAGCTACAGGGGCCAACTTTCCAATGTGCCAGGGGGTGCTCACTGCCCTGCCATAGGCCCTGTCCCCACTCCACCCCTTCCCGCTCCCTCCCCTGAGCCTGCCATGCCCTCGCTCCTCCCCGTTCCCCCAGAGCTTCCTGCACGCCACGAAACAGCTGATCAGGAGGTGTGGGGAGGCGCTGTTCGGCGGGGTTGCTGATGTATTAATGTGGTCTTTGGTAATATACATTGGTAAATTCTGGCTCCTTCTCAGGCTCAGGTTGGCCACCCCGGCCTAGGCAATAGCAGTTCAGACTTCTCCGAGAGCCAGTATGCCTCAATCTTGACCTACGTCTAGTGGTGACAGTTTTTTTATGTGCTGAGACTTGCAACTATAATACGAGGGGTGTTGTTGGATTTTAGCATGTGGACACTAGTCTCCTAGCAAGTTGACTGAGATGAACAACTCAATTCACACAGGTCACCTAACAACCATCAAAAGGTAATGATACCACCCAAATAGCCAAAACTAAAAATGGAGACCTCGAGGTGAAATGTTCTGTAATTATATTGTATAGAACATTTATTTCTTTAGGTTGGCGATGAATATGTGTATTTTGTGTCTGTATCTAAAATATGGGACTATATTCTCTACTAAACATATTGGTTGTTTACTGCCACCATATTAACCTGATGATCCAGGCTGCAGCTAGAATGTATTCCCATCGTATGATAATCTTAGACAGAAACAATAAGAAATGCTGCTTTTGCAGCTACCATTTCTGGTTTTGATTCGCAGTTGAGTAAGATCACCATTTCACCCTGTGTTTTGAGTACATATGGACTTTTCCCATTTTCTCTCATACACCAGGACTACTAGCATTGCAGTTAACCTTTCTTTGTGTAAGGAAGGCTCAGTGGGACTCCATTAAGAATCCATCAGTGCCCCCACCTGAGTGGCCAGATGAGCTGATACAGAGTGACATAAAATGCCTCTTCCTCACAAGGGTTAAGGATCTGCTCCAGAGCCCGTTGACATCAGTGGAAAGACTACTGTTGACTTTATTGGGCTTTGAATGGAGCCCTAATTATACTGCTCCTTCCACAGCACTTTTAGCCGGTAAGCCAGGGAGTGGACTCAGAAATCGTACCCCATCTTTCAGACGATAATGCAGAGCACAAGGCCTTATGCTGAGTGTTTTCTATCTCTGCTCCTTACCCTTGAGTTCTCAGAGCCTACCCTCCCCACCATCCTGAATTCTCAGTATATGGGAGAGTAAAACTCTCATTTTTTTCTAGCATATTTTTTCTTTAAAGCTCCTTTATGGTGGATATTTCATTATTTTTAACAATAGTGAACATGTTAATGCCATTTGTTTTAATCAGGTGTGGAGCGGGTGGGAGCTTGAAATCATGTATTTTTCCTATAACCAGAAAAATTAACATTAGACAAGTAAAAGAGCAGCATTCTATCCCCAATTGATTGGGAGCTCAGGGAGAAGCTATAGCAATCAAACAAAGCCACAACGCACAAGAGCATTTCTCTTGTAGTGTATTAACACTAAGCAACACAAACAAGTTTAAATAGGCAATAAAGTGCACTACATATTATGCTACCCTCGATCTTCAAGATAATGTTTTGGAAATCGTTAAATAAAAATAGCCAGAAGAGTTGGCAAATACTGCGAGTATGGTGGAGATTTGATGAATGTGAACTATATACACAGCAGTAGGACTATGCAACTAGATGCATATAATAAACCTTGCCTCCTTTGCAAAGCACTTTAATATGTATGGATGACAAGTACTATATAAGAGCTAGAAAGAGAATCATAGAATATCAGGGTTAGAAGGGACTTCAGAAGGTCATCTAGTCCAACCCCCTGCTCAAAGCAAGACCAATCCCCAGACTAATTTTTGCCTCAGATCCCTAAATGGCCGCCCCAAGGATTGAACTCACAGCCCTGGCTTTAGCAGGCCAACGCTCAAACCGCTGAGCTAGGTGATTTAATATTTTTGATTGGACCAACTTCTGTTGGTGAGAGAGACAA
Organism: Gopherus flavomarginatus; assembly: GCF_025201925.1. Lineage (NCBI taxonomy): Eukaryota > Metazoa > Chordata > Testudines > Testudinidae > Gopherus > Gopherus flavomarginatus. The sequence continues at coordinate 111,983,678 of NC_066621.1, forward strand.
GCTTTGGAGTCACATTGAGCTGTTCTTCGGGTCTAGGAAAGGTCATATCTTGGGACAGACATGGCTACAACTACACTGCATATATAAGAGCTAGGCAGTTGTTGTTGTTATTATTGTTGTTGTTATTTGTTTATTTAGTTAGAAATTGAATGGACCGATTCATGCATGTAGAACAGATATACTTAGGGTTGCCAACTTTCTGTTTGAAGACAACCGAACACCCTTGCCCTGCCCCTTTTCTGAGGCCCCACCCCTGCTCACTCCATCTTCCTCCCTCCGTCGCTCGGGGTTGGAGTGTGGAAGGGGGTATAGGCTCTGGCGCCAGGTTGGGGCCAGAAATGAGGGGTTCAGGAAAGGGATGCAGGGTGGGGCGGGGGTTGGGGTGTGGGAGGATGAGAGCTCCAGCTGGCGATGCAGGATCTGAGGTGGGTAAGGGTTTTGAGTGCAGTAGGGGGTGTGGGCTCTGGGTGGTGCGTACCTCAGGCGGCTCCCAGGAAGCTGCTGGCATCTCCCTATGCCTCCTAAGTGGAGGTGCGACCATGTGGCTTGCCATGATGTCTGCGTGTGCAGGTACCATCCCATCAGCTCTCATTGGCTGTGGTTCCTGGCCAATGGGAGCAGCTGAGGTAGCTCTGCAGGTGGGGGCAACGCGCAGAACCCCCATGGCCATCCCTCCACCTAGGAGCCAAAGGGAGATGCCAGCATCTTCACAGGAGTTGCGCAGAGCCAGATAGGGAACCTGTCTGCTCCACCAACCAGACTTTTAACAGCCTGGGTCCCTTTTTGACTGGACACAGACAGACAGCATTGCGAGCCACATGGTCGCACCTCCACTTAGGAGGCATAGGGAGATGCCAGCAGCTTCCTGGGAGCTGCCTGAGGTAAGCGCCACCCGGAGCCCACACCCCCTCCCGCACCCATTTGGCATTTCAGTCGAAAGCCGGACATCTGGCAACCTTAGTGTAGCAATGTGACGACTCACCAGCGCGGCACCCCCTGCTGGTTGTCCAGGGAATTATCTTTCCAGCTCTGGAGAGCCCTCTCCTGGCCAACGTCCCACTTGCCACTGGCCCCCATGTCCCTCCCAGACCCCAGTGCTGCCTCCTGGCAGTACCCCCACTCTCTGGGTCTCCACACCCAGAGGAACCCCAACCCTCTTCCCCCACCTCACCTCAGTAGCTACTGCCAGTCACCATCTAGACTCGCTCATTGGGGCAGACTGCAGTCTATACCACTCATCATTGGCAAGGAGGGTTTGGACCCGCTGCCTTTGCCTACCCTGGGCTGCACCTCTGCAACCCCAGTACCCTTCCAGGCCTTTAGCAAGGCCTGCAGCCTGGGGTTTTTCCAGCCTAGAGCTCCCCAGCTCCTCTGGCCACTCCCCAGCCCTACTCCACTCTAGGTACCCTGCTGAGCTCCCACGCAGCCAGGCCCATCTCTTTCCACAGCTAGAGAGACACTGCCTGATCTCCTGGCCCACAGCCTTTTATAGGGCCAGCTGTGGCCTGACTGGGGCGTGTCCCAGCTGTGGCTGCTTCCCCAATCAGCCTTATCTTTGGCTCGCAGCTCCAACTCTCTCCCAGGGCTGGCTGTAACCCTTTCAGGGCCGGAGTGGGTGACTACCCCGCTACATCTAGATATACTGATAGTTGAACAGATTACTGAAGTTCCTTGATTCCACTGCATTTAGTGACATTCTTTAAATAAATGTAAGCCTTGCATTGCAGTGAAAAGTGTGATCTAGTCTATAGTGAGGAGTTCTTGGAAATGGAGCTCCATTTAAACGTAATTACACATTGATGTCTCACTGCATGCTTTCTTTACTAGGCCCTCCTGTGACCATTACTGTGTTACGAGTCCTGTTCAGGATTCACTCTGCATGTAATTCTGTTTGTAGATCCTTGGTGATATCAGCATACAAACATTGACCAAACTGCCTTCTAAAAAGTAAGAAATCTCTTCTGATGGTAGAGTTGAGGACCCTGACTTCAGTTAACAAAAAAAAATAAAATAAAATAAAAAACCAATGTCGTAGTTGCTCTGCTCTGACTTCTCAAACTATAGCTCTCAGAAAAAGGGTAGATGTAACCCATGTCACCACAGAAGTTCTTTCTTACTTCTTGGCAGCAGAGAGCGAGCTGCTGAATGACTGTGAATGGGCGAACTAATCTGAAGAATGACATCATGTTATGCTAGTGAGGGCGTATGAGCAAAGCAGCTAACAATCCATCTTATTGCAAAAAAAGAACAGGGAGTTAAAATTTATTGATTTTATTGTTACTCAGGATCCTGAGTTCAGAGCAGGAGCAGATTTGATGATTTTTTAAAAATATGATCACCTTCATCAGGAATCTGATTTGGGAGTGTAACTGAGCTAGGCATTTGGACTCTGTCATTTAACCAATTCAGTGCTGCCTGATAGACCATCTCTTTTAAGCCAAACTGCCTCCAGCGCTGCTCCATATGTCTGGTACATCCCTTCTGAAGTGCCAGTGAAACAATGGCACTTCAGGGAATGTGGTCTTCTACTTCAGTGTGAATGAAGCCACTAAGCAATTTTTAGAAGACCTCAGCTTCCATTTAGGCACCAAAATAAGTGGCCAGATTTTTAATAGAGCTCAGCACATTGAAAGTGAGCTCTTTTGAAGATTTGGCCCCTGGTTGTGGGTGCTGAGTGCTTGAAAATCTGGCCTTGAGCTCTTTTGAAAATCTGGCCCTCTGGAGTTAAATCTATTTTTTCCCATCTCAGGGAAGCTTTTACAGTTACCAAAACCGATAGTAATCTTTCCAAAATCATAATCCTGGTACAATCCGTTTGATTTCCACTACGCTTATTGACCAACTCAAATAATTTTGATAATCATAACTTGGAGCCATAGATGGTTTGTGACAGGGCCTTGATCTGTGCAAATGAGAGAAACATCACAGGAGTCTAAAGTTAAATACAAAAACTTTATTTTATGTGCTTTTTCTGCAGTCAGAAACAAACACACACACATACCCATACTCTGGCTTTCTTTCAGTTTAAATCCTTAAACTCCATGCATAAACAGGACAGCTCATCTGTCCATGGCTGGTGCTACCATTTAGGCAGCCTAGGCAATTGCCTAGGGCGCCAGAATAATTGGTGGGAGGCATTTTGCCGGAGGGGGTAGCAGGCAGCTTCGGCAGAGCTGCCACAGTGGTGCCTGCGGAGGGTCTGCTGGTCCGCGGCTCCGGTGGAGCTGCCACAGTCGTGCCTGCGGACAGTCGGCTCCTCGCGTGGCTCCGGTGGACCGCCCGCAGGCATGACTGCGGCAGCTCCACCGGAGCCGCGGAGCACCAGACCTCCGCAGGCACCACTGCGGCAGCTCCACCGGAGCCGCGGGACCAGCGCGCGGGGCAGCGAAATTGCCGTGCACCTAGGGCACTCAAACCCCTAGCGCCAGTCCTGCTTCTGTCTCTAAAGCTCCCTGTCCTGGCTTCTAGACAGCAATCCTTTTTTTTTTTCCAAGCATGAAAGAATACCAGCCCTTTCTTAATGTTCCGAGCCTAGCTAGGCTGAGCTGCAGTTGATTACCACTTTGGGATGCTTCTCAGTTAGGAAACTGAAAACCTCTGCTTGGATTTAACCCTCCAAACCTCATACCAATATCTGATTAAGTGGGGTCTCTCTTTACAGATACCACTAAGCCATAGAGTGTCCTAGCTGCCTGTCCAGGAGACATCAAAAATCAAGCAGGTACAGAAGTTGTCAGGGACATGCGGAGTGAGGTGTCAGAGTCCTGCCACTGCATCCTTCTGTAGCCTTCTTTTTCTTGAAGGCCATGGGGATATGACAGGCTCCGAAGAGGGAGACAGTGAAGGAACCATGTAACTTTAACCCAGAATATTGTACAGCCAGAATTTGAGAGAAACAACTTTGAGGTTAAGGGCATAATGATGGTGGTGGTAGTTGGTTCTTGTTATTATGGCCTGTTTCTCGTTGTGTAGCCAAAGCATAGCTGATTCATATGATCTTTATGTTTTGCCTATGAGGGAAATAAAATATTAAAAAATCCATGGAAATATGAGATTTAAAGTAGGCAAACTATGGTACATGTGAGCACACGGTATGTCAATTTTGCCGTCACAAAGTATACATAGGAAAAGGCTATAAAGGGGCCTTATCACAACATAACTATGTTTAAATTTAATGTTGAGCGGGAACATCAGAAATGCTGTCTTTGGTTGAGAAGTCAGGGGGAAGACTTCCTTTGGTCTTAGCTCCTTTTGTCCAGTCGCTATAACCATTCTTCCAGCGCCTCTCCTTTCACCACCTTTAGTGAATGGGAAGAAACTTTGCCACACTGGAACTCCCTGTGGAGGGAGGAGAGAGAGAGAAACACCTGAGGCCAGCCTCCTTCTCCCACCTATCTCATAAAGAAGTACCTCAGCACAGGTCACATCATCTCTTTTCTCTCAGCAGCACAGATTCTTATCCTTAGGAATCTACTAGAGAGCAGAGTGAGCAACGTCATGGCATTTTTTGTTCCCTTCTGACTTAAATCTTAGCAACTTCTAGGTACCATGGTGGTGGTGACTTCAACAGACTTAAAGGTTCAAGGGGACCAGTTAGCCAGAAAGGTCTGTTTGATCCCTTCATAAATCTAAACAAGGATATTTGTTACAATGAACACGTGCTCTAATTCTTTCTGCAGCAGAAGTACCAATAGCACAGCTCCTTGTCTGACTGCACTGGCCCTTTCATACTTGGGGTATGTCTACACGGCAATAAAAAACCCGCAGTTGGTCCATGCCTTGGATCATGGGGCTCAGGGTAAGGGGCTGTTTAATTATGATGTAAACCTTTGGGCTTGGGCTGCAGCCCAAGCTATGGGACCCTCCGACCTCACAGGGTCTTAGAGCGTGGGCTGCAACTCAATCCCGAATGTCTACACCACAGTTAAATAGCCCTTTGGTCTGAGCCCCGCGAGCCTGAGTCAGCTAGCACTTCCTGAGTAGACATAGCTTTTGTGGCTGAAATGCCCCAGAATGCTCTGAATTCTGCAGCCAGGAAAAATATGACATTGGATCTTATGTTGGGAAGTTGTTAGGTGACGCTTATTCACTAGCGAAAGTACGAAGTCATATATGTCTGTGAGATACAGGTTTAAACGTTTTTGAAAAGCTCTTAATAAAAGCTTTCCATATGGTATATCACTACTTACGCTTTTTTAAAATGTTTGTAAGCTGCTGTAAGCATAGTACAATTGACCCTTTGCTTATAACTGAGATGCCTGTAGTCAGAAACACATCTGTTAAGGTCAGCCTGACATGATTATAAAAATGAACTACATCAGATCAAATTTCAGTATAATATGTATTTCAAGGCCACTTGATGCTTTGAGATTATTAATGCAAGGGTTTTTTTTTGGTAAGTGCAAGCTTAATATCTACATCTTTAAAATCCTTTAAAATTTGGAAGTCAAATCCTAGCCAGGATTAAAGGAACGGGCACAAACTCTGGCAGGTTAAGTGTAAACATATAAGGAAGGCCATAAAAGAATTCGAGAAGCAACTTGCTAAAGACACAAAAACTAACAGTAAGAATTTTAAGTACATCAGAAGCGGGAATCCTGCCAAACAGACAGTGGGGCCACTAGATGACAAAGGTGTTAAAGGAGCACCCAAGGAAAACAAGGCCATTGCAGAGAAGCTAACTGAATTCTTTGCATCAGTCTTCACTGCAGAGGATGTTGGGGAGCTATCCACATCACAGCTGTCCTTTTTGGGTGACAGATTTCAAGTACTGTCCCACATTGATGTGTCAGTAGAAAAGGTTTTTGGCCAGGTTTATTGTCAATGAAGCATGGTGACAGCACCCGGCAGACTTCATAGGGATATACGACATGTATGCCCATTACAATGGACTCGTCTCAGTGAATGACAGGACTTTCTATTCCCCACTTAACTGGCCAAAGACACTCCCTCTGTGACCCCTCTTTTATGGATCCCTCTGTGACCAATATAAACAAGTCATGTATTGCTCCTCTGACGTGGTTAGTTACCACCATTTACCTTGTTGGTTCGATCAAAACATCTCTATCCGTGATCCTGACCTTATTTTTATGAGGGGTAGTATGTCCCTGTTATCTTTCAGGGAGTGTGTTTATACCATACTTGGTATTGGGGCGTTCTGGTACTACCCTTCTAGAATATGCTTACATGAGTGTCCTGTGCCTAGCACTTCTTAGGAGTGTGCAAGTATTTGCAATACCAGCCCTGTTCTTGCTCAGTTCTGTTTCGTAACAGAGTCTGACTTCTGCTCACAGTTTGACTTTTGCTAACATTGCTTTATATCAGCAGGGCCAGACTACTTTAGTTCAGGCCTTATACTACAGGCCCTCTTTTTCTGCTACATGTTCCATCAATGGCTATGTCATAAACAGATAGCTAAGGGTTAATGTTCTTTTACCTGTAAAGGGTTAACACAGGGAACCAAACACCTGACCAGAGGAACAATCAGGAAACAAGACTTTTTCAAATCTGGGTGGAGGGAAGTTTTGGGGTTAGTCCTTTGTCTCTTTCTTGGCTCTAAGAGTGACCACAGGAATCTCCAGGCTTTCTAATCTTCTGTTTCCAAGTTGTAAGTACAAGGATAGTAAGACAATAGGTTTATATTGTTTTTTTGTATTTACATGTGTGTAGTTGCTGGAATGTGTTAAATTGTATTCTTTTTGGATAAGGCTGTTTATTCATTTTTTTCCTTTAAGCAATTGACCCTGTATATTGTCACCGTAATACAGAGACCATTTTATGTCCGTTTTCATTATTTTTATATAAAGCTTTCTTTTTAAGACCTGTTGGAGTTTTTCTTTAGTGGGGACTCCAGGGAATTGAGTCTGCAGCTCACCAGGGAACTGGTGGGAGGAAGAAGTCAGGGCGAAAATCTCTTTGTGTTATATTTACTAAGCCTGACTTTGCATACCCTCTGGGTGAGGGGGAAGAGAGATTAGATCTCTCGGTACTTGTGTTTCCAGGACTGGAAGCAGGGAATCTCCTAGGGTCGTCCAGAGAGGGGAGCCTGGGAGGAAGTAACAAGGAAACAAGGAGCGGGGGTTATTTCCCTTTGTTGTAAGACTCAAGGCATCTGAGTCTGGGGGTCCCCCAGGGAAGGTTTTGGGGAGACCACAGTGAGCTAGGCACTGTATAATTCCTAGCTGATGGCAGCAATTACCAGGTCCAAGCTGGTAACTAAGCTTGGAGGTTTTCATGCTAACACCCATATTTTGGACGCTAAGGTCCAGATTTGGGAAGAAATGTTATGACAGGCTGTTAGCCCAGATTGACAGGGACGCAACTGTATGCTCAGGGTAACCTTAAGCCACCTACTGCTAGAAGCCAAGAAAGGAAGACAGAGGAGCATCACTCCAACTGGCCTGTTCCATACACTCCCCTGAATCTCTGGTACAGGCCACTACCAAAGACAGAATATTGGGCTAGATGGACCATTGGTCTGACCCTATATAGCCGTTATTATGTTCTGTTTAAATCTTCTGCTAAAGTCAGTGTTCCAACAGAAAAGTTGAATATAAAATCATATTCTCTTACTGTAATAATGTTGATGTCCTTTTACCCCCAGGCTTGGCTCAAACTGTAGCAAAGATCTGTATTAGTTTACTGTAAAGTGTACTCAGGCAATTAAAACTGTTTGATTCTCACACTGTACAGTACTGTCAGCAGCATGTCTTGAAAATACTCCTGTGGATGGTATAAATGTGTAGTTTTGTGCAGTGCATCTGTACTTTTTAGGACACAACCACCAACTGTACTTCTATTTTAACCACTGAGGCAAACTGAGTTCACTAGTGAGCATAATAGGATTAGAGATGAAAAATGGACCCAGACTTTCCAATCGCATTTGAAAGGAGACAACTGCTTTCTTTTTGGTACTTGTTTTGAAGCACCATTTTGTTGAAGCTGACTCAGAATAAGGAAAAAGACCAGTCACTTCTGCAGAGTGACAGTATGTCTGACTTTAAGGTGCAGAAAGCACTTGGCTTCAATAAAAGGAAATGTATTCCACTTCCTGTTAAGAAGCAGAGACAGGAACTTATTAAGTGTAGCTAGGCATAGTTCCCTGATATAAAAATACAGATGTGACACTGACTTTCTCCTTTGGCTGAGGACACTAACTAAATGTAATGATCTTCAGTTTTGGTGGTTGCTTGTTATCTTTCAAACACAGAAGTGTAGCAGGTTACTTTTGAATGAAGTGATTTGGTTCCACAGCATAGCTAAACTTGCCCAGGTGTCTGTGACTTTAAGCTCCTGCTGCTTTCCAAGTTGAAGAATGCTTGATCTCTTTGCAGTCTCCACAGTTATGGGTCTATTGTTAAGATCTCATCTGAAAGCTTACAAATGACATTTGGGTGTGATTGAGTTCTCATGTAAGGTTACAACCCATGGATCAAAGTAAACCATACATTGGAAAGGAACTTTGAAGAACTTCAGATCTTTAAGGTAAGGAAATTAATTGCACTGTATGATTAACATAAGAACATAGGAACGGCCATACTGGGTCAGACCAAAGGTCCATGTAGCTCAGTATCCTGTCTACCGACAGTGCCAGGTGCCAGGTGCCCCGGGGGAATGAACAGGTAATCATGAAGTAATCCATTCCCTGCCGCTCATTCCCAGCTTCTGGCTGTTTTAGATTTAGATTTAGAGCTGGTTCTGTATTCATCACTCATGTCTTTATGAACAAAACAAGTACACATACTGTAATTGTACAGTACCTGAAATATTTTGATATTGTCAGTTAAAGTTTACTGTTCTGGCAACTTATCCCAAAAATGCATAAGTCATAGTTTACAGAAGCTTATAGATGCAAAGGAAAAAAAAAGTTACTATTTAAGAAAAGTCCTCCACCTCCATTTTGTTTCAGATTTACACTTTCACCAGTTTTCTTTGGAATAAGCATGTACAAAATATACTGTATGTATCAGAGACCTTTATATATTTTTAATTACTCCTGTATATTTTTCAGATCTGGAGCTGTAGATAGGACCGGTGTGAGAGGTTTGAGGGCCCTAGGCGCATGGCCATTTCGCCGCCCCTCGCGCTGGTCCCCCGGCTCCGCAGTCCTGCCTGCGGATGGTTGGCTGCTCCCGCAGCTCCGGTGGAGCTGCCGCAGTCGTGCCTGTGGGAGTTCCACTGCAGCTGCGCGAGCAGCCGACCGTCCGCAGGCACGACTGTGGCAGCTCCGCCGGAGCCACCTGCCGCCCCCTCCGGCAAAATGCCGCCCCCTAATAATGCTGGCACCCTAGGCGATTGCCTAAGCCACCTAAATGCAAGCGCTGGCCCTGGCTGTAGAGCTCACAAGTGTAACACGGCTCTTAGACATGCATGTTAAAAATAATTTGCAGTACAGACTTAGTTTCATAGCTATCAGCATTAGCAATACAGTAACCAAAATAATTGTCTACAACTTTTAATCCATACAATTCAGAAATGATTTTAAAATATTACTCTTCATTTGAACTTGTTTGAGAAAATACCTTAGAAGAAAAGCTAAAGTTTCTGAAATAATGCTACCTTAGTCTGTTATCAAGGTGATTTGTAATGGTTTCTAAATATCAGAGGTGTATTTGAAGTCTTGTATAACCCTGACCTTACCATTTCTCATGACTGATTTTGTAAGGATTTACATGTAGGTGTTTAGATGTTTCAGTGCTTCTGTCTGACATAAACTAATGATGTAGACTGCTAAACATGGTGACATGATTAAACAGTGATGTTAATTAGTGGCTTCTGTGAGAGACTTGATCCCTCTTTTTAGTAGCATTTGTTTTGCATGTACAAAAGTTAAAAAGACAGAAGTAGATGTTCTCTTTACAACATCTGTTAACAGCATTAAGAGTTCAAGAAAAACATTTAAACTAGTAAGACACATAAGGCCCATATCTCTGCCCCCAAGGTTGTCCAAAAATAGCATCTTTGTATGAAGGAAAATGACAATTTTCTGCACGCAGTAATCATCTGTACTATTACTTAGATGTCATGTATTGATGATCCCATTTCAATCAAACATCTCTCACTGAGAGAGCTTTTGATGGGAGGAATTTTTGGAAGGGTTTAGGAAGGTTAAATCTGTGAGACATGGCTTCCATCTGGAATGCATTAGCTACAAAGATTTATTAGCCAGAGTGCTTCTGCATAATGTTCCATGGAAAGCAAAGCCCTGCATCTAATTTCCAGCATGATGACTATATGAGAAGTGATCTTTGAAATATCACAGGTGACAATCAAGTTTGTTAGAAAAATAGTAAAAGCACAGGATGGCTTTTCATGGCGGCTATTTTAAATTACTCAGGAGGGCTGCTAAGCAGGTAGTTGATTTGTTGACAAATGATAAAACTGTAGGAATAGAAACAGACATGATATTTTAAAATAAGATACACTCTTTAAGCAGAAAGAGTCAGATCAGGAATACTACCAACATTTAGTGGTTGCTTAACTCTGCGCAAGATGACATTAAAAATAATAGAAGCTATATTTAACTGTCTGTTTGAGTGTCTTCCTGATCAAAACTGTTTTCAAGGCATCGTTGTGTTGATCAGAAGCTAGAAAGAAAGTGCTTTACAGATTCTAATGTATTAGCAAAACTGATTCCCATAACCCTGAATCATAACTTGATTGTTAGGGGTTAGAAATTACAGCCACAGGGATAGTAGGGAACTCAGATTTACAACTCATCAGGAAAAAGAGGTAGTCTGCAACCCTGGAAGTACAGAAAAATAAAAACAAAGGCAGGGAAATTAATTTAGTGAGTGGGTACCTGATAGGAAAATTGTGGAAGAATGGGGTAGAGAGAAGTATTTGCTATGCTAACACCATATGTAACTATGGTTATTAGGGGTCAAGTACCGGATACAAGTCAAGAAAGTGAATTGCTAAATATTGTTCTTCAGTGGCTGGCATACAAAAACATCTTTTCAGTAGACTCCACTGTAGCATATAAGCTTTGAAGAAAATACTCTCAAGGATTTCAAATAAAATGCTGGATCATGATGTATGCTATTCCTGTCCTCTCATCAGCCTCTGAGCTGCAGTTGGTTTTGTGCCAGTAAAATAGATGCACGGTACATGAGAGCTATTAATAAAAGACATTTTAAAAATGGCAGTGGGCAGGGGAGAATAAAATATGACACTTCTAGAGGGAGGATAGCCATGTGATTAAAACTCAGAATGAGGAGTTGAGAGATTTGGATTTTGTTCTTAGCTCTGCTGTACACATCTTTGGTGACCTTGGGCAAGTTACGTAAGCTTTCTGTGACTTGGATTGTCCACTCTTTAAATGCAGAAAATAGTGCTTCCTTACCTCACATGGGCATCATAAGGCTTAATTGATTAGTGTTTGCAAAGTTCTTACAGGTCCTCAGATAGAAGCCACTATGGGAATGCAAAGTATTATTACTCATTTTCCTCTTATAAGTGGGAAAACCTCTATTGCTGAGCTAAAGAACACAAGGTAGTTGTTGTCTATTTCAAGAAGGATTGTAATTCAAACACACATTTTCTGTCACATATATTGTGCAAGGAATTAATAAACACAATATTTTTTCTGTTTGATGCCCCTTTCTTAGGGGACTTGTTAATTGAAAACTACAGATTACATAAATACATTTTTTTAAAGATTATGTATGCCCTGCTGCTCTCCATATCTCAGTTCCTGAGAGTCCCAGGGTATGAGAGCCTGAGAGCCCCTAGGTATGACCAGTGGACCTAGTAGCTGAGAGGGAGAAGTGTAGACCTTAAGTCTCTGCATGCTGTGGTGGCCCGAAGAGGTACTCTTATTTCCCCGGGGGGTGGGGAGAGGTAGGGAGCGTGGATCAATAGGATTCAAAGGTGGGATTCAGAGTCTACAAGTTATCGTGATGAGAGCAGCCCTGATTTATTGGTTATAAGACTTGAGACTATAGAAGTTACCCTGCATTGCGTCAAATTACGTTGTCTGAGATTTGCAGGGGAGTGAGCCCCTTTCCATTGTTAGGGTTAATAAAATGGTGGCTTGTTGCTTAAAAATTCAGACCACATGTACGTTTCATTTGCCCACATGTCCTTACCAATACTCTGTTTACATGGAAATGGATAACTTTAGATTGAGTGAGGTAACGACTAATTTACCCCTAAAGTATCTTCATTTACCTTTGATATTTCCTATGTTTTCTTATAAAATCAACTTTTTGTGCATGCATTTGCTAACTGAACTCATCCTTACTGTACTACTCTTTTTGTTGTTCTGCTGCCTCGATGTGCGGTATCTTAACTTTCAACTACATAATGTCCCATTTTAATATCCCTTTATAGAAAGGTATCTGGGATTTCAGTGTTCTCATCTTCCAAAGATAAAGGGTGCATGGCAAGGCAGCTGATTCAGCACATTTTCTCAGTAGCCTCTACTGTTGGGGGTTTTGCGGAGCTCCTGCTCTAAATTCAGGTACCTCTATCTTCAGCAGAAACTCCAGCACTGCCTCTTACATTAACCCTTTCTTGTGACCAGAGGTCACACTGGTTTCTCAACTCAGATGCATGTCTCTAGCTTGGAGAGAACTTGTAGAGACTAGCATTAGCAGCAGCAGCCTGGCCTGATTTAGGGTCCTTTCAAGCACTGAGGGACTTATTTCCATGGCTTTCACTGACTAGAAAGGCCAGATTGACTACAGAGGGAGATTGCTTGGAGGGTAGCGGAGGCATGGACCATGATCTTTACAAAAGATGGGGACGGACTATCTACCATAGTGAACAGTTCACATTTGCAAAAACGAAGAAGTAGAAAGAGGGGGGTAGAAATTTACTTCATTTGAAGCTGAAATGAGTCCTGACGTTGCTAGGCCTCCTAACTCAGGAGAAGGGTGGGGGGGGGGGGTGCACAAATGCTGGCTCTGATCAGGAACTGGGTAAATATTAACAGCATCACTTATCTCCTAGTCGAGAAAAGCACATTTAAGCACATGCTTAATTTTAATTCACTTCAGTGGGACAACTATGTGGTTTGCTGGATCAGGACTTTGGCTTGCAAATATAAAGATACATCTTTTGAAGGATGGCAGAATGCCCTCAGAATTACACTTAGTGCAGGTGCTCTGTCAGTCTATCAAAAGCTCAGCTTTCACTACCATTCCTTTTAGAGTGGTGTGTGCTGCAGAGCGAAGGGCAAAATGTGGCACTTGGTATCTGTTTAGTCATTCAGAGTATTGAACAGTACACATATTGGAACATTGAAAATGTCCCTTTTAAGTTAGCGTAGAGATTGTGTTAATATAAGCAAACCTGAAACATGTGTTGAATGCTTATCAGGCATTTGAATCAATAAGTAGTCTTTACATTTAAAATTAATGATTTTCTGTGTTGTCCAAAAGTCAAAATCTCTCAAAGTTGTCTTTGTTGTCTCTGATTTTCCCCAAGAGAATAAGCAGGGTGCGATAAATCATCATGTTCACAAAAAAAACCAAAATGCATGATAAAGCAGACTACAATCAGGAAATCCCCTCCTTAAACGTCTTCATTATTTTATACAAATGTAAGATTAGAACAAAGTCTGGTGCAGTTATAACTTAACACTATTGGAGGATTGCTAAAGAAGGGGACCACTCATAGCATCCTGAATCTGGGATGAGGTCATTTTTTCAGATTTAGAGATCTTTTATGCCTCACTATTTACTCACTTATGTTATGAGTCTTTACATGTTTATTTGATGACCATTAAGGGCTATAGAACAGTGGCTCTCAACCTTTCTAGACTATTGAACCCCTTTCAGGAGTCTGATTTGTCTTGCGTACCCCCACTTAAAAATTACTTGCTTACAAAATCAGACATAAAAATACAAAAGTGACACAGCACACTATTAGTGGAAAAGTGCTTACTCTTATTTTTACCATATAATTATAAATCAGTTGAAATATAAACATTGTACTTACATGTCAGTGTATAGTATATAGAGCAGTATAAACAAATTGTTGTCTGTATGAAATTTTAGTTTGTACTGACTTCACTGGTGTTTTTTAGGTAGCCTGTTGTAAAACTAGGCATATATCTAGCTGATGTACCTGGAAGACCTCTGCATATCCCAGGAGTATGTGTACCTCTGATTGAGAACCACTGCTATAGAATATTTCTGTACATAAAACTTCAATAGACTATCTCAGTGGTTCTCACACTGTGGGTCAGGACCCCAAAGCGGTTTGCAACCCCATTTTAATAGGATCACCAGGACCAACGTTAGATTCACTGGGGTCTGTGGCTCCGACTGAAACCTGAGCCCTGGCTCCCGGGGCTGAAGCTGAAGCCCAAGGGCTTCAGCCCGGGGTGGCAGGGCTCATGCTCTGGCCCACTCCCACCAGGGGTCATGTAGTAATTTTTGTTGGCAGAAGGAAGTCGTGGTGCAGTAACGTTTGAGAACGGTTGAACTATCTGATTTAGAGCCTAGAGGAGACACAAGGGCTGTTATGCAAATTAGCAGAATATATTTTATTTATGAAAGTCAGAAAAATGGAATTAATAAATATTTAAGTATATAAATATATAACTTTATAAGAAAACATAAATATAAAAGCAAAACCTAGTATATAAATATGAGGTATTATTGTAAAGGGCATTATTGTGAAGGACAAGCTGACTATGTGAATTTGAATTTCTGTAAAATGAAGACATAGAAAACTACATTAAAAACATAAAAGTTGAGACATAACCCCATAAAAGACAGAAGATCCTGTTATAAACCTGCTGCTGCATCCTTTGTCTCACCGTCACTTTGTTCAGGCAGAGATGTAAGTAGGAATGGTCACCACTGGGTTATATTTCAAACCTAATGGGGAAGAGGATATTATTAGTCACAAAGAAGTTCATATCATTCTGCAAAGTGCACCACAGTGTAGCTATTTACATACAGTGCTCATCTCAATTCACAGAGTTAGTAGGATACCCATTTTCTTGGAAATTGCCTCTCCTGAACTCACATTTTCTTCATGGATTTTTAATAAATTTTAAAAGTTTTGTCCCATGATTTCCTTTTTGAGGCTCTCAGTCTGTGAATAGTATTACCATATTACTTTGCGAAAAGCCTCTTAATGACAAGAAATATCTGTTACACTACAAACACAATCTTTGAATGGAATTCAGTCTTTTAGGAAATTCGCTTGAGAGAGCCTCCTTGGAACAAAACAAATGTCTGGTGATATGTAGCATAAGATTTGAAATCATGGTCTGTAACTATACCAAGGAACCTAAACATGACCTTTGAAGTCCTTACATTTTTAATGCAGGGACTCTCGCTATCCTGTTCTCTTAAGAGAGAAAAAACTATACTATAATATCAACATGTCAAGAGACAATGGGAAAGATTCATCTATATGAATGGCTTGAGGTTATGGAAGATGAGACGTGTCTTTTTTCCAGCTTGAAATTAACATATCCAGCCTTGAAGCGTCAAACCAGTACAGGCATCTTAAAGACTGTTGGTCTAAGAGAGGCAAAGTTGAATCCCTTTGAATAAACTGACAGTACATACCTTTATTAGGCAGTAATAGCCTTTTTTATGTCACAGAACAGAAGGTGTTAAGCTGAATGAAGCCCCTGGAATGCTTAGATGAACTTCTTGCCTTTTCTCATAGATGATTTGACATGTTGACATTCTTTCTAAACTTTTGATTTATGATAAGCCAAGTATAGCACCACCCAGACAGTTAGTTTGTGTATGATTGTCTCCAAAGTGTGGTATCTGATCACCTTGTCTACTCAACTGGTGGTGGGAGACCTATTAGTAGGTGTGTCCATTCCTTGCTAGTATCATCTTGGCATCTCTCAAAAAGATTAGGGTGTTAGATTTCAGTTAGTGAGCTAAAATTTGAAAGTCCAGTCTGAATGCTTAAGGATGGAACAGGGCATTTTGAAGCAAATTCTATTCTTCTGCATACTTCACAGCAATATAACTTAGTTTGGGAAATTCCCAAAGCATATACAATACAGTTCATTCAGGCTGACCACATTGCCAACAGTTGTCAGAGAATTTTGTATTGGTGTCCAGTATGGTAAGTGAAGTCATATATTCATATGTTAGGAGTCAGTATATTAACCCTTTACAGATGAGGTTTTTAGGGTTTCATTCTCTGAAGATAACATGCAAATAACACCGATTGGCATCTGATTGAGCATGTCAATGAGCATGTAGGAGTCGGCATAGTAACCATACATTACTACAAGAATTTCCAGTAGTTTTTGGTCTACTACTGTCTATAAGTCTTTGCTCTGTGTTTCTGTAGGGTTATCTGTAGGATGTCTGAAATTATCAAGATTTTTGGAAATTAGTAGATATCATATAAGGGAACATTCAGAAGATAAGCTAAATAAATGACTCATGTCTTCATAGATAAAATCTCCTATTCTGAATACTAATTTATTAGCAAAGTATATGTCTGGGAAATAAATATTTTACCAATAAGTTGTCAAGTAAGGAAAAAGAACATTAGGAATCATTTTATCCTTCTAAATTAATTGAATAATAGTTAAATGCCTGGTGACTAAGGCAGCAAGGCTTTGTAGATGGAAGGATGCAACAAATAGTGCCAGTAACTTTTTAACTCCTCTCTAAACAACTTTTTTTGTAAATCATATGTTGCAAACAGAATACATGATGGTTTCATATAATAAAATATTTTATTGATGCCTGTTTGTGGTAATTCAAGCTCATGCTGATAATCCATTGATGCTATACAATCCCATTATGTGGTCCCTTTCTTTGTATATAAAATAAAATACGAATTATTCCCATACATGTGTATACTTAATCTGGATTTAGTCATATAATGAGGGAAGAGTCATGTTACCAAGAGTGACCATGAAACATAAAGTTTGCACATTGCATAAAATTATTTTGACACAGTAAAATACATTTAATCTATGCTTATTGTAATTCACTTTAGGGTGACTTGCTTAATAGCAGAATATATATCATTTATACTGCTATCCTTCATGCTTTTAAACTGTAATATCCTTTCCTCAATGACTGCTTGTCAATTTCACTGATCTAGATTTGATTTCATAAATTAACTGGGCCAATTAAGTAGAGAGTTATGATTAGAATGAAAAGTGAAAGCAAATAAATATTAATCTACCACCCTGAACTTCTTTATTCCAACATGATGGCTCCTAGTATACTTCAGAATTGCACACTGAAAATCCTTTGTCAATTTAATTTTCTTTGTCAATAATTTCCCTTGTCAATTTAGTATTCAATATCAACAAAAGATATTTAAATGTATTTTCCTTTCCCTTTTCCACAAGGTATGTCTGCCTGTGTCCAATATCATTTAATTGGTACCTGTTGTAGGTGGATATAGTGAAACAGGAACTGCAACCAGCCCCCCACATATCTATTGGCATTGCCCTCTTGCCTTACTTATCTTCTTTTGTTTCTTGCTGATTATGCATTTTCCGTTAACTTCTTCCCATGCCCGGTTCAGAATAGTTTTATCCTTTCATTTGGTTTTCCTGGTTGAGCTCCATTGCACCACCTGCTACACACTGATTTGCATTCATGTGGAACATATGCTCCATTTTTTATAGTGGTCCTCTTGCTTTGACTCTTGGCCTATATCAGGGGTCGGCAACCTTTCAGAAGTGGTGTGCCGAGTCTTCATTTATTCACTCTAATTTAAGTTTTTGCGTGCCAGTAATACATCTTAATGTTTTTAGGTATCTTTCTATAAGTCTATAATATATAACTAAACTATTGTTGTATGTAAAGTAAATAAGATTTTTAAAATGTTTAAGAAGCTTCATTTAAAATTAAATTAAAATGCAGAGCCCCCTAGACCGATGGCCAGGACTGGGGCAGTGCGAGTGCAACTGAAAATCAGCTCGCGTGCCATAGGTTGCCTACCCCTGGCCTACGCAGATCACGCCTCTCCCAATCTCTTTACTTCACACAGCTTCTCAGGCTGACAAACAATATCTATAATAAATGCACACACAACTTTTGTATATGGATCTGGCCAAGGTTAGAAGTGGCTGAAACAATCTACCCATTTGTTTAGAGATGTCCATATCACAAAGCTGTTGCCAAGGTTCCTCATACAGGTTGGAGCAAAATGTCTGGTCATTGTGGGGAAATGGGTATTGCTGCTGCATTTTTTTTCTTTGGAGAAAGAGAGAACTTTAGCCTTCAGAGCTGTCAGTTTGGTCCCTTGCAAAAGCAGTATTACAGGTAGTGAATACTCTTAAAAAATAAATCATTAACATAATCTCTTCTAACATTTCAAATTCAAATACTTTTCTTTTACAAATGGTGGTGAATTCTGTACAATTGAACATTTAAATGTGTTTCTATTGCTTGCATATTTTTCATCAGAAAGGTTAAAAACATCTATTTGATCCATGAATTTTCTGTTTTGGTATTGATTCTTTTGCATCATCTCAAAAAAATATTTAGAGTTTGGTACAAGTTCTGAGCTATTTAAACCTTGATGTTACTTTGAGAATAGTTTTAATGAGGGCTTGCAACTGAGCCAACCTCAGTTGCTCTGTTGCAGCTTGGGCAAGTGGAAAAACCCTGATGATTGATCTAGGTGGACGAGCTGGCATCAATTTGTGAGCTCTCTGGGTAGAGGCAGAACATCCAGCAGGAAGAATTAAAAAGAGAAAAGTAGAGGAAACGTTTATCACCCGTTTACTAACCTTTTATGGCAATGTTATGGTAAACTGGGAGATGAATGCCTATGTTCATGTATTTTGCTCCACTCTGAGCCACTAATAACATTAAATCAGACTTAATACTTCACACCGAATGTTCAGTAAAATAGAGAATGATGTGAATATTTGTTGATGCTATACGCTATGGGTGTAGCATCAAAAGTAGTGCTTAAAAAACATAAAATGCTACAAAGCAGAGGTCAAAACTATGCTAATATCATGATCATATAAAAATATAAAATCACCAAAATGACAGACATACAACCAAGTTTCTTCGGTCCCTAGGGATCTTTGAGCTAAGCTCACAAAATAGCCTGTCCTATACAGGAGTCTTGTTACAAATTTAAACATTTGTATTATTAGAGCTGCACTAGGATTTCACCTCAGGAGAGAAGGGTTAAATTCTGGCTTAGGTGACTGGAGAATATTAGTATAGAGATCCCAAACCTAGTTCATGGTGAATGCCTCGTTATATCATAAAATCCCCTCTCAATCTTGAAAACAGTTGGCATGGTTGGCGCACTGTGGACTGGAACAGCTGGAGAGTTATAGATCAAGATTCAGGTATATTGGCAGAGCTGTATGAGGAAGCTTACATATTGCTTTAATTCTCTATCCCTGACCATTTTTAAATGGAGATTGGATGTTTTTCTAGAAGATCTACTCTTGGAATTATTTTGGGGAAGTTCTATGGCCTGTGCCATACAGGAGGTCAGCCTAGATGATCACAATGGTCCCTTCTGGCCTTAGAATCTGTGAATGGATACATGTGGTAATTTTAGATGGGGATTTAGTTCATGTTATTCAACAATCTGCTGTTCTCAGGCTGCTCTGTTAATTTTCCTTCAGACATCCAGCGTAAGACAAATTACTGTTCAGTATATTGGTTGTGTTTCTCAGAAACTACAAGCACTGTGGATTTTATTACACTAATGGAGTCAGTGGGAAAGGAAGTTTTTTCTATCATTACTTTACTTTCATTATCTGTCTTTTTCACTATTAATTTATTTTTTTCTAATTATATAAAATCTTGTATCCTGAAGGAGTTTGACAATCTATCCCCAAATACTGTAAAGATAATAAAGTCTTAGCTTGTCAATATTAATATGTTTTTTTCATATTCTCTATCCTCTTATAAGATTTTTAAGCAGGCATTTTAGACATTCTTGAAGACATAAGCTACATAGTGCCAAGGCACTGGAAAGGCCTAACACATCAGTAAATGTCACTAAAGTGTCAACCCTTTGCATCATAACTGCAGTTCATTTCTCAGCATTGACAGTGATGCTTACACTGGATAAGGATTGAAATGGGCATTTTTCCAGATCTTAATTACATCAGGCATAAGGATGAGGAACAACATTTTTCCTCATGGGGAGGGGAGGGTAAAGCTAAATTTGGCCATCAAGAGCCCTATGCAGCCCCGTTTATCTAGAGATAATAGGATTAAGTTAAGCTATGGGACTTCTGTGGCCAAAACTGCCTTGCTGCCTTCAGCAGGGGTCTAATAAGGATAGATATAATTGGGTAAATGGTGAATAAGAATGCAAAAGGACACAGTATAAGCAGTATGCTTACAAATAAATGATGATAAATTGAATTGCGTCCAATCTCTGCAGAGTTGGTGAAAATATAGCATCACATGCGGAATTACAAGGTGTAACATCTATCTTTCCTCTTGCCTAACTTTTTCCAGCTTATTTCAGATGTCACAGATAAGGCATCTTCTTGAGTTTAAACGGATAGGGGAGGAGAAGCGGGGCGGCAAGGGGGAATCATATTCTTCATTTGCTATACAGGGCCTGTTTAAGACTATTCAGATAGGGTTAAAGAAACACAGTAAACTAAGTGCCTAAAAACAAATACAGCAGAAATTAGACTTTGGTTTCCTGACCCATGTTCATTTACAGAATTTAGCCTATTAACAACTGAGCATTTATTTTCACTTCATTCGCCCCTCAAAGCAAAAAACACACACAATGTAGCCCCAATGGAATAATTAATTAGCTCATTCATTGACACAGATTACAGTAATTTATTTAAATACAATTCTTTTATTTATTTATTTTCCCATTTTGTAGAGGGTTTTAGCAAGAAAGTCTGAAAAAAATCACGGTAAGTAAAAAAAATAGCTAGTGATCAGAGGATCTTTGTGTTTTAGATTTTTGTCTGTGAGAATACAATTCAATGCATCATATTGGTGTAAAAATATAGTCATTTTAATTTATCTTATTTTCATGTATATAGCACGTCTCATAGAAGCAAATGAAAAAATTAATCCATGCATGTGGAAAATTTTCTGCCCCAATCCTGGTTGCAGTATAATCATGTGGGTGTACTTTACAAGGGCTGCTGAGGAGATGCTGAACAGGGTTAGAAAGAGGAGTTGTCAAGACCAAACTGAGTGTAATACATCTCAATTTATTCCATCTCAGGCCAGGAGTTAAATGAATAGCTACATCTACCCACCTCAAAAGTATCCTTTAGTAAGTCATTAGCCCATTGTGGTACCCATGATTAGGTTTTCAGGAATGTTCGAATCTCTCCACATTCCTCACCTTCTGCGTTATTTTTTGCAGATGTGTCTGACCTGGCATTTTTGTACCCAGTGGTAGAGCTGCCAGACTTGCCCCTTTCACCTTATTCGTGTTGGCACTTCGGGTGTTTTTGTCACCCTGAATATGTGCATATATTAATGCTTTCTTTTTGTACATTTGCGCCTATTTTAAGAAGATACGTGGCTCTGTCCCACTGTGAGCCAGAATGCAACCCTATTATATTTGCAAGCAAGGGACATATTTATTAGTAACAATGTGGATAGAATGACAGAAACCACAGGAAGAGAAATTGTAGAAAGCCACAGAGACCAATCTAGTTAAGTGGAGAATACGAACATATAGATTAGTACAAGCAATAAACTGAAGACTTCTAAAAAGGATGTAAGAAGTCTTTTTAGGAGAGGATTGCAAGATCTGTGGACCTAAGCAGGAGGAAGTTAAATGGATAATTATAGGGGCTAAGAAGAAATATTGAACATCAAGTTGCAGAGACTATTTCAGCAAACAATAAAGGATTCTTCACATATATTTGCAGAAGACAGAAGGTAAAAGAGAAAATTAGTTCACCAAAAATGAGAATGGGGAATTGGAGACAGGGTGATACAGAAAGAGCAGATTTGTTTTGCTTTTGTCTTTACTGAGTATCTCACAGGATGCTAGGAGATGATTTAGATAATATGCAAGTACAGTAGTGATGTGAATGGCTATGTGAGGATGGATAGAGTGGATGTGAGGTGGATAGAGTACCAGGTACAGTTCTGTATTGCTTCAGTATTAATTGATAGATATTAAACATTCTCTGGTGAAGGATTTTTGTAGAATTGGAGCAACAACAGAGTGATTAAACAACAGCAGTTTGATTTATAAAAAAAACCTGCTGAGGTATACTAAGCAATTATATATTGGTTACCTTCACTTCATTTGTGGAGAAAATTTCAGAAATAATGTTGCAAGAGTTACAGAAGGAAAACCTTGAGGGAGGAAATTATTAGTGTGTGTACATGGATATGTGTGAGGAATGCCTGGCTCAACCAAATTGTTTGAGCTCTTTGAAGATATTCTTGCCATTCAGTATGTGGGAAATGCAGTGGATATTGTACTTAGATTTTCAAGAAGCTCAAAGTTTCACACTAGAGATTATTGATTTAAGTAAGAATTCTGATATAGGGGTCAGATGGATTCTTAAATTGAAAACTGACTCAAAACCTTGAATACTGAATTTCTAGACATGGTAATTTCCATAGGGAATAAGAAAATTGAAGATAGAGCAAATAATGAGTAATGCAATGCAACTGGGTTCAGAGAGATTTGGCCAATGAATAGAAGAGGTTAATTGTCCCATTTAATGCCATAGTTTTGGGGCAATGAAGGCAAAATAAGGAATTCAGGTTCAAAAGAACAATTTACTAACCAATAAAAAAATCTTGGGTTTTTGTAGCACTATACATGAAGCTATTAGTCTCACTGTATATATAAAAATGAACTAAGTTTGGGAAAAAGAAGATTTTAGGTTGCACTGTAGAGATGGACAGTATAAAAATCAAAAGATGTGGTATTGTTACTAGATATGGTAGAATGGTTGTAACAGGGCATGGTTCTATTCCCAACTCCACTACTAGCTTGTGTGAGCTTTGACAGTCATTTAATCTTTGTGTGCCTCAGTTTGTCTGTAAAATGGGTGTGTTAATACCCCTCTGACAAGGATTTTTGTAAAACTGGATTAATTGATGTTCATTAAATACGTTGAGATATTCCAATACAAGTGTTATGTAAGTGCTAGATTTTATTTTTATTTATTTTTGAGAAATATCGTGTTTTTCATCAAAACAGTTTTGCCTTTCAGAAGTCAGTTTGGAAAAAAAATAGGATGATTCTCTGCTTCAGTAATAGATATGAGGAAAGGCTAAAAGTTTTACGGTATTTCTTAATTCTGGTTAAATTAATTTTTCCTAAGATGTTTAGAAAAGTTTTTGTTTCAAGAAGTTAATTTAGCTCTTTCTAGAATTACAGAGAAAATTGTCCATAAATGGTTAACTGATATGTGAAGTTATAGAGAGAGGCATCATCCTCAAGATTTATAAGATTGGTGATATAAAAACCATTTCTATGGACACTAATCTCTTCCACCATGTAAAATTTAGGATTTTTGAAATTATTGTAATAGTGGTTTCTGAAAAGCTGTATGCTCTGTTTGGCTGGAAAACATTTCAGGTTATAGGGAGGTGAATATTGAAAATGTAGTAAAAGTTTGTTATGCTTTTCAGCTGGAGAATCTTCATTTTGTTGGGCCAAATCCTAGCCCTAATGAAATCAGTGGAGTTTTGCCATTGACTTCAGCGAAGCCAGGATTTCACCCATGGTGGGGTTTTTTCATATTCATAATACATGAATAACATTTAATATTTCTTTGTTTTAACATTTTTTTCATTATTGTGAATTTTAGATACAAGTGTCTATTATATATTTTTACAAAGAGTTTGTCTAGGACAGCTGAAAATGTCCAGTGTTAGAATAAAGGTCATATGGCATTTCCTATGTCAGGTTATATTGCAGTTTTAGGACAGTGGCAGCATGAAACTTAGTTGGTTAACCATAGAATAACAACTTTCAGCATTACTGAAAGCAAAAGGCCAGATTCAGAGCTGGTATAAGCGGGCGTAGTTTTATTCTTGTCAAGTGATTTGCACCCTTTTATACATACCTGGTATTAATTTGGCTCACTCATATAACTTAAAATATCTGTCCCTAAACAGCTTAAAGAATCACCCAATGATAACTCCTATACCTTCACTGGGAATACTGGATGATAGAATAGCATTCAGTATTTCCACCAGCTTTTTATCATCTCTTTGGGTTAACATCAGATTCAAAATTAACAAAAAGACATTTTAGTGGGATCATTGGAGTTCCTCTGGTATAAACCTTGTGAAGGACATTTGTGTCACAAGGGAAATTCTTTATTTCATTGAGCTGTAGTTGAAATATCATTTACCGAATTCACAGTGATTTAGATTCATGCCGATGTGAGGGACTGCATTCTGAAATGACTCAATAGTTTCCATTCACAGTGGTTCATGGAAACCTTTTACCAGGTTTTCTTTCCCATGGGCTCTTATTACCTTAAATTTCCTTTGGAGTTTTGGGTGAATCAAAATAAAATCAAAGTGAAACTCAACCAAAACCACAGTTTCATCTGGTTTTTAAACAGATCCACTCTCGCTCACCAAAAAGTTTGCAAACCTTGGTGAGTCTGCACCAAATTTCAGATTTAACTTTATACTCAAATTAAAACTACAACTAGATGATTTTTTTTTCTCTTAGGTTTGGGTTTTGTTACAAAAGTTTTTCACAGCTTCTTGAGCCCAGATGCCTTTGAAGAGCCAGATTTTATTCTTACTAGCTGTATTTCAATAAATACCTCTTTAAACTGTATAGCAGACTCTGATCTGCATCGGGGCATCTAAGAGACTTGCATATTTCCATATCCTTAGCCAAATGGGGGAAAACATTGGGAAAATCTGTTTTTAGAAGCACTCACTAAGCCTCTGTCTCCTATAAATTCAACATTTTACTGTGTTATCCAGGAAATGTTTTTGATACCATTTTACCCAATGTGATCCAGATTTTAGCCTTGTCACTTGTTTTGCTTTTCTAATATTTCTCAAGGCTCAGTTGCCCATATGATTTTCCATTAATACCTTATCCTTGCTGGTTTCTCTAGCCGACTTTTAATCCAGATTTAAATGATATTACCCACTTGGACATTCTTGCTGCTTTATCTCCAGTTATCCTGGAATCTCAAAATTTGAATAAGCCAGCAGATAAATGTACAGAGAAGCTAGTAAACATTCTTACCATCCAAGCCATCAAAGTTATTGTGATGAATTGGAAAACATTTTCTCAATATTACCTTAGATTACTGGTGGCACTAGGTGCCCATTACCCACAAGTTCGAATGTATATATACAAACAGAATAACTATCTTGAAAGGTTTAATGGTACTTGGAAAGCAGTCAACCGTTATTTCACTCTGTCAGTTTCTGCTACCTAAAAAACTCAGGTTAATGTGATGATTGACCACTTCCATTTTATACCATATGCAGTAGTGGTATCATTCTGTGAATAATATATAACACCATCTAGCACTTACAAAGCACTTTACGTGTACAAAGTGCTTTGCGAGCATTAACTAATTAATCTTTACAACAATTCTGTGCACTAGGTAGATAGTTTCTGTAGACTACTATTTCCACTTACTTTATACCATCATGCCTTGCTTATTTATGTATCTGTTTATGTTGTATTGTCTTAAATACAAAATTTTAATAAAAAAAGATTCAAAGTAATGGAAAGACTAAAGTGGCAGTGGAAGGGAACCTATTCTTCTTAGGAACAAATGGCACAATGCTTTTATATTGGTATTGGGTTAAATGTGATAGAAGGCACACTGTACCATAACAATAAGGAAATAAAATGTGTTCTCATCTGTTGCACTTAATAAGCCAATCTTTCTAAAAGTGCAGGTGACTTGTGCCATATTTTTTGCAGGGACACGGGCACTTTCAAATAGGATAAAACCCCACTCAAGCCTCAAGCAAAATTAAGCCTCCAAAATTTAAGAAACAAACCTGACATCACTCTTTTTACTTTGCCATATCAATGGATACTCCTACCTGTGAACGCCAAAATAACGTTCGAAGTTACATAAATCCAGTGGGCAGGTAATACCTGGCAGATCCACTGACTATGCCCGGGAAGGGAACAGGATTGGTGCCCCAAGAGGTGGTTGTCCCCTCTCAGGATTCAGAGAGGCACACACAGGCATGGAGCCCTGCTGCAGTGTTCTGCAGAGAGCGCTGAGATGTGGATGCAAGCAGGGCTGGGCTTTGTGGGTGTATAGAGACTATTATAGCTGTTATATAGGATGTTCCACTGTGGTTTTTAAAGGAAGGTAACAGAGTTAGATGCCCAAATCCCAATGACGGTCAGTGGAAACTAGGTGCCTAACTTTGTTAGGCCTCTGAAAAATCTCAGTCTTCCTCTTTTACAAACTAAATAATATACTAATGTTT
Organism: Gopherus flavomarginatus; assembly: GCF_025201925.1. NCBI lineage: Eukaryota > Metazoa > Chordata > Testudines > Testudinidae > Gopherus > Gopherus flavomarginatus. Next base: position 112,010,020 of record NC_066621.1, read on the forward strand.
AAAATGTGCTATAGTTTGCTCTTAACTCACTATAATTGCCTAGACTTGCCTCTCTGCACAGTGATGATGTCCATTCTTTTACAGTGGTGACAGTATAATGCATTCATTACATAAATTCAACTTTTGATGCCTGATGACTTTTAGCGTTAAGGAATGTTCCATGATCTTTTCTGGGGGATGGGGAATTCATAGACATCTGATTTATTTAAAAGAAGTGGACTGGAACTAAAATATTTCTTGCTAGTAACAAATCCAAAAACATTGACAGACTGAACACAAATAATCTATCTGATATTTCCACTACTTTTTGGTTTATTAACTTTAAAGGGCTTTTGTTTCCATGACATCAAATATCAAGCAGTACCTATTTCAGTAGGCTCACTGTGAAACTTAGGTCCAAGAGAAACTTGCAGATAGAATGCATTGGGTGAAAATGTATGCCATGCTAGTTGAAAGCAAATGGTTATTTCTGTACTGACAATATTGAGTTTTATAGAATAAAAGATACAGTATGTTTATAATAAATAAGATAACAAAAAAATTTAAATGTAAAATGCAGTACACACCTTTTAATTAGAAATACAGAAATTCAGATATCTAAACATGTAGACAAATACTGAACTTTTAATAGTGTCCACTGTACACCATTGAAAGAATAAGTTCCACAAGGCATTCCATAGCAGAAGAACAAAAGTCACAATTAGATCTATTTTTCACTTGCTGATTTGGCAATGATTGAGTTAAAATAGTATCTTGTTCTCAAATCTGGCATACAAAAAAATACAATTTCAAGCACAGAAAAGTAACCTTAACAACATATTATAAATTGGCTAGCTTCAGAATAGGGGTAGATGATTAGATTTTAGTGTTTCCCGCTGAATAGTACATGCTTGTTTTGTAATCCTGTTTTGAGTCAGAGATTCAAACAGAACATGCAGGTCCAATTCAATGCCTTGGCATTGTTGATCTGTTTTTATTGATTTTTCATCTGTTCAAATCCAGCACTCTCTGTATATTTTAGAAATGCCATAGTGGAAGGTTGCAGAATAGGAGTTTTAATTAGAAATATGTTTGGTTCATCAAAAGGCTGTTAGTTCTTTTGCAGGTGGGAGATGGTTAGCTTAGTTTTACTGCATTTATGAAGCAGAGTCTCTTTCATCTAGGAAAAGTGCTCTTTTTACAGAGCAAAGATATTATAGATTTCATGTCTCAGCTTCACTGACGACAATGACTTTCCTTGTATGCATTTGTTCCATATATAGGTAAACAATCTTATATTAAATATAGAGAATTTTTATCAGCTTTTCAAAACTTTTATATTTTATGTAGTATGTTGTAATAGCATTCTGATATTTCACTTTTAGGGAAAATTGTAAAATGTGTTTATAGATTTGAAAAAAAGTCTTTAAAAAACAGGTTTGATTCCTTCTCCTTTTCATTTTTTCTCTGTTAATTTTTCTCCAAGATCTGTTGAGCAGTATACAGTGACATTGTAAGTGGGATGTACTTCCTCACATCAGTGCCTTGTTAATACTGTTCATTAATCTAGAACCAAGAGCTTATTCAGGGATGGTTAGATATTCCGTATTTCCATGGGGTTAGGAGGAAGGGTGACAGCTTACTTACAGCATCTGAAACCAGACCTCATTGCCTGTCATGTCATTTTTAATATTGATAAAATAGCAGCGCTTGCATGTGAACTCTCAGCCTTTCAATGCAGCTGCAGTTCCACAGTGACCCAATCCAACACACACAGCCATTCCATCAACTTCTAGTATGCTGGAAAGATGTGAGACCAAAAAGCCTTTTTGTTTGTTTTGCATGGGCTCAATACTGGAAATTTTTATGGCATGTGTTATATAGGAAGTCAGACTAGATGGTCCCGGGTCCCTTTTGGCCTTACAATCTATGAATCTATTTTGTTTTCGAGTTCTTCTGTATTATCGTTATTTATTATTTGTATTGGAGTAATGCCTAAAGACCCCAGTCAGGACCAGGAACCCATTGCACTAGATAGTGCATAGATACTGTCCCCAGTCTTTAACTTGACTGGATAGTACATGCTAAAATACCTGTTTGCTTTTTCTACACTAGAGTTTAGATGTATATTTGATATTTGCATGAAGCCATGTTTAAATAAACATGGTCATCACAAATGCACCTCTCCCAGCCAGTGCAGAACAAGTGTTAGATTTTGAGGTTCATTTGTAATATATGCAAACATTAATAATGACTCTCAATTTTATTAGAGCTTTTAAAAGAATTTTGTGCAACCCGGTGTGGGTTCATTAGTAGCCTTTTGATTTATAAAAGAGTCAAACTCTTTTATTAATTTCTTGTTGGCAATTCAAATACAGGTGTCCTATTTTTTTCCAGAGTATTATAAAATTCCTTTTATATATTTAATTAACTCTTCTACCACATCATCTGAACTGTGAGCATTGATGGATAAATGGTTGCCATCCTTTTTTGTAACCCTAGAAATAATTTTTTGGATTGACTGTAATTACTGCAGTGTAAAATTATTCCCCTCCACCCTCCCCAGCTGCTGTTGCTGGAAGCAGAAGCAAACAGCTACTGTTGGCAATAATCATCTCTTTCAGTTGCTTAACTAGCTATTGAATTATTAAAAAAAACAAATGGGATCTGCCAGTGCTCATCGTCTTCGAAGATCAGACCAACTATTCATAATTATAAAAATAGTTAAGAAATGGAAAAAAATGTGTATTTTCAATAGTCTTATTGCAAGTTTACATGGCACTGTATAAACCTAGGTACAGTAGAACCTCAGAGTTACGAACACCGGAGTTCCAAACTGACCAGTCAATCACACACCTCATTTGAAACCGGAAATATGCAATCAGGCAGCAGCAGAGACCAAAAAAACAGCAAATACAGTACAATACTGTGTTATATGTAAACTACTAGAAAAAGCAGTATTTTTCTTCTGCACAATGAAGTTTCAAAGCTGTATTCAGTCAATGTTCAGTTGTAAACTTTTGAAAGAACAATCATGGTTTGTTCAGAGTTACAAACATTTCATGGTTATGAACAACCTCCATCCCCAAGGTGTTCAGAACTCTGAGGTTCTACTGTAAAGATATAGAGCAAGATCCTCAACCGGGGTAAATCAGTATAGTTCTGTTGCCTTCAGTGGAGTCAGGCCAATTTTCTGCTGCTGCGGATCTGGCCCACAACCTCTAGACAAAGATACTGTACATTCCCATAGATAAAGATATGCCTGAAAACATTTTTAGGTTTTTGACACTGTTAGAGGGAAGAATATTAACGGCATTTAAACCAATACATTAGGAAAAATTAAGCGTCTAAAATATCCGATTGGTTTCTTACAAGAGAAATGTAATGCAAATTTTACTGAAACAAGCTTATATTCAAATGAGCATCCTATTCAAATGAGTTAGTATTTTTTGGTGGTGTCATATGCAGCTATAATAAAAGCAATGTGAAAATAGCATTCAGAGAATTTCACAGTAGGGGTTATAATTGCGCTCACTTAGGCACTGGGTCTGCCATTGATATGTGCGCATAACTCCCATTAACATTAATAGGCGTTACGCAAGCTTATCGATGGCAGAATAGATTGTTGAACTGAGTGCTACTATATTACCATCCCTACTGTGATAATAGCAATATCATATTGCCATGATAATAGATGCATCCTTAGAGCTAAATTAAGATTCCCAGAACCAGAACCACGTCAGGCTAGAAGGGGCACCACTTGAATGTCAGCAAATGGGAGCATTATGCCTTTGTGGCGGGGGTGGAAATGATATAATGACTTCAGAGCACTAGGGCTGTGGAGTGCACTAGGAGGTGGCTCTTGCTACACTTTTTTGAAGGTGTAGTATGTGATCCCTATGGTGCTGGTTGATGGAACAAAGGCTATAACTATGTCTCTCCCCTTGGACACTGGTTACCACCAAAAATGGTAGTGATCTCCATTCTGCCCCTTGTGGTCATAAAACAGTCAACAACATTATGGCTATGTCCTGTGTAGGAGTGCCATGTGGGAACGAGGCTCTGTCACATCCCACTGCTAACACCAAGATGTCACAATTACAGAGTAAGCTGCACCTTTGACCCCTTAGTAGTCTCCCTACAGTGCACCCCTTCAGGTATTAAGCCTCTATCTTCTCTTATCCTGGGGTGGAATTCCAGAATTCTCTTACCCACAAACCAGGTCCCTAAACTATAGCATTTCTGTTCAGCAACCACAATTTTTAGCAGGTGCACCTGGGTTTGGCACCTGCAAGAATTTTTCCTTCATGAGTTGTGACCAATGGGTGAGTAGATAGTGACTCAGTATAGCATCTTCAGCACAGAATATTATTTATAGCAAAAAAGCAGTCAGAGAAACCCACATGCATCCTCTCTCACTTATTTATCATTTCCTTCAAAGCACAGACAGGCCCAGTTTGTCCCAGATACCCCTGCTTCTAGGGTTCAGTCTCCTTCCCTTCAGTCACTGCCTTTCCCTTGAGCTCAGGGCCTCAACCTTTTATCAACTCTAGTTTTTTATTTCAGCTTTCCCTCCTGAAGCCTCCCTCTCCTGTCCAAAGTCAGGGGTGTTGTGCTCAGCATGGGCAGAAGTAACACTTCAAAGGGGCTGACATCTGTATTGTCAGTTAAGTACTGATGATTGGGGTATCTAAAGTCATTGTATGCATTCCTGTGGACTTGCAGTGAGCTCTTGCAGGAATTATCTGTTTGAACTATATAGCAATCCGAGGGACAGATAATATTCATTAAAATATTACTATCGACTTCTGCATTCTTAACAAGCTCACTGAACCCCTGAAATCCTCAGTGCCGGGGCATCTCTAATCTGTTTCATATTTTTTAACCTGCAGGGATTGGCACACAGTCAAGTCTGAGATTTATGTATCTGTAACTGCACAGGTAAAATACTATTCCTAATGAAGTGTACTCTAGTGTCTGACAGATATTCAAAGCCCTCGTCCAGACTAACCCGCGGCATCGGCGGGTTAAAATCGATTGCTCGGGGATCGATATATCGCGTCTAGTCTGGACGCGGTGTATCGATCCCCGAGCGCGCTTACATCGATTCCGGAACTCCATCAACCCGAACGGAGTTCCGGAATCGACGCGGAGAGCCGCGGACATCGATGCCGCCCCGTCCAGACTGGTGAGTACCTCGATTTTAGAAATTCGACTTCAGCTACGTTATTCTCGTAGCTGAAGTTGCGTATCTAAAATCGATTTTAATTCCTAGTCTGGACGTGGCCAAAGACTTGAGTATTTTTCTATATTTGTTCTGAACAGAATTTCTCAGTGTCCACTTGCAATGGATGATTAGTGTGCTCTTATTTGCCTCAATATGTAATGGAAGTTGTTCTGCAAAGATATTTTAATGCTGTGTACAGAATAGAAGCATATTTTAAACTGTTCCTGGTTTTTTTTTTTTTAATTCCTTGATACTGCTGCTAATGTAAAGGACATGGATTGAAAAGAGGATCTTCTTTTCCTAAGCAATGTGTTATTGATGAGCTGGCATTTGCCCTGTAGCTCTCCCTGAGGATTGCTTACATCTATTACTCACACACATCGATTGGTTAATTTGATAATTCTATCACCAATCAGCTTGTGTCTGACCTTTTGCCATGGCAATGATGGCAGAGTCTTCATTTTTACATTGCAGACCTACTAGATTGACCTTTCTGAGGAGAATGTCAAGACATCCCTTGATCTTAACCTGTCACTAAATTTGTTAAAATTACACTGTCCCTTAACCTTGATCTATTATATTTGTAGTATTCAGGATACACTGTTTGTTTGTTTGATTGTTAAAGTATTTTAAAATAAAATATGTCAATCCAAAAATAATAATTCATAATTCAAAACTTCACATTTTCAGGACAATTCATATTATTTTGCTTCCATTTGACAGGACAGTTCACACTGTATAGTAAACTATCCCAGAATTAAACTTCCAATTTCAGTGACCAGTTGAAATGAAGGGATATTTTCCCCTGTCTCTTGCAGATTGCTGGACTTCACAAAGCATATTTAAATACTTTGTAAATTAGCGCCATACTGGAGGAGCAATAATATTGACCCCTGGGTAAAATTTTTGCCACCAAATTGGAGGGAGTGTTAAATGATTTCCTTTCTCAGATGGAGTTCTGTCCCTCTCTGGATGCTGTTAAAATATCTCTGGGGTTCATGTACATTTTCAGCATTTCTACAGAGCAACCCCATTGCACCAAATCTTTTTGCTTTGGGAGAAACAATTTCCCAGATGAAAATTACACAACGTTGGACACTGAGCTAGTCTGACAATGTACTTGGTGTATTTTTCAAGAAGAAAATGCTTGTCAGTTGTGATAACAATGAAAACATTTTTGCTTCAATGAATAAGTCCACCCTCTCCACTTCGTAAACATTCTTGGTACATGGTATTTATCACAGATGAAAAGGAACAATTTTGTGGGTGTCCTCTGTTAAAATATTTGCAGTGCACCACTGCATTTAAGTTAAGCAGGGAGAGATCACTGTAAAGTTCTGTTTGAACTGCTGCGTTTTTACTGTTTTCCTTTTCCTTTTTTTATTTTATTTTTTTAATTTATACTCTTTCCAGAGGGAAAAAGTTGTCTTGATCATGATCTGTTCCTTTGGGAACAATACAAGGGCACCACACTGTGACTCTCAATGTGTTAATTTGCTGTTCAGTTCACCTGAAAGGGAGAATAAAAAGAAATATGTCTTCTTTGTACCTCCTATTTTTACTGTAGATGTCTGGGTATATATCAATATTTTTTTTCTTTCTAGTGAGCCAGGCAGGTCTATTATGTAGTTAAGGGCTTTCTATTTAAAAAAAAATTGAAAACAGGGAGGAAATACCCTTTTTACATCACTGACTAAAACCCAGACAAACCAATTACAGTGAAATTTTGTAAAATGAATAATGTGCTTTGAGGATGAGAAAGATCTTGCCAAATTTCAGCCAGAAGCAAATTTGAATGGCCAAGTTATAAAGGGCTGTTATATAAAGGGCTGTTTTTGTCACTTTCTAAACAACAAATGTCTTCCTTTTAGAAATGGAAATTATCTAGGCATATAGTCTTTAACAGAGATTGCTGCCTTGTGGTATATTTATTTATTTATAGAATCAAAATTAAAATTAATTTGATGAGTGAAAGTAATGATTGTGCTTGAGCCTAATTATGTTACATAATTTTATTTAGCCAGTATTATGTTCTATACATAGCTTCATTGTAAAAGTGAACTGCATTTCTACAAAGCAAAATTCAGTATTACCAACTTAGAGATAAAAAATCTTGAGTTTAGAACCTATTAAAAGATCAAAAATGTTGAGTCAGGTCATCCAAAATCATGAGGTTGGCCCAAAGAATCATGAGATGTAAACAAAAAAAATCATGCTTCTTAGTCTTTCTTTTGGCTTTTTAACTCCCCTCTATTCCTCTGTCACTGTGTAATACTTTCAGGTTGAAACATCAACCTTTAATTCACACCTTTCCCCAGCTTGTCAGATGGAAACTCAATCTACCCCTGAGACAGAGGAACTTCCATCCATTTCAAATTCCTGTCTTACCCCAGCAGCAACACTCCCCTGCCCCAGGACTTCTCTATCTGTAACCAAGTGGCACCATTTCCTGACTCCCACTTCCCACTATCCAGGGGTTCTCCTCTGCCCAGGTGCAACATTTCCCTGATTCTTCCCTCCCCTGCGTCCCACTGCTGTCCCAACAACATCTCTGCTGTTGGGCCATACATGAAAACAGGGCTCAGTGGTAGCTCTGCCTGTGTGCTGAGCAGGACCGGCGCTAGAGTTTTTCGCACCCTAGGCGCACGGCCATTTTGCCGCCCTGCGCGCTGCTCCCGCGGCTCCGGTGGAGTTGCCACAGCTATTTCTGCGGAACGTCCATTGGTCCGCGGCTCCGGTGGAGCTGCCGCAGCCGTGCCTGCGGCAGCTCCACCAGAGCCGCAGACCAACGGACCCTCCACAGGCACGACTGCGGCAGGTCCACCGGAGCTGCCTGCCGCCCCCCCGGCAAAATGCTGCCCCCCGAAAATCCTGGCGCCCTAGGCGATTGCCTAGTTCGCCTCAGTGGAAGCGCCGGCCCTGGTGCTGAGCCCTGAAAATCACAGGATCATGAGAACTCCTCCTGCAGGTGCCAAAATCCTGTGACTCACAATTAATTTGCAAGAGCTGGCAATGCTGCAACACTGCCTTCTCCTGACTTCTCAGAAGGGACTTCCCATGCCCACCAGCACCCCGCCAGGCTGAGAGAGCTACCATTCCAATCCCTCCATCCTCTACCCGATCACTGCACCCCCCTCCCTCTCCTTCTGGCCCCCCACTTTCCCCTGCACCCACTAAATTGGCCTGTTCCTCCAGTGCCCTGCTTCCCCTCACCCTTCCTATTCATTGTGCACATTGTCTCTGCTGCTCCTCACAGTTCCTGTGTCCTGTCTAACCCCTGAACATCAAGTGGCAATCATTTTAGCATGGTTTCAATCTAACTGAAAACAATGGGAAGTGGCAGCTAACTTTATTAACGTCAGCCCCACTTCCACATATCTTTTTACTAAACTTTTTACTAAGGCCACCACCAACTGCATTTTCTCTTTTTGGGACCTACCATTACATATATGCACCCTCTGCCCCAGCACTGCAATTCCTAATCCTGGCCTGGTGCAGAGGGGGGGCCCCAGGGTCCGAGGGAAGACGGTTGGAAAGCGAACCTGCCTTGGACTCACCTCTTAGGAGTGTTGGCTTCTGTTCTGTAGGCTCCGTAACGATGAAGGAGAAGTGGGGCCAAATTTGAGTGAATGGCATTGCAACCTGTTGCACAAAATTGCAGTACTGCTCAGGTGTGGCCTGACCACCCCTCCGTCACTCTCCAACTGCCCAACTCCAGGCCTCCATTCTGAAATGGGGCAGAAGTGTATATTTGCCTAGGCCAGGGCCCAATCATGGGGTAAAACAACCCTGGATGTGGCACACATCTAGAACCTTCCCATGACTCACTGGTGGGTCAAGTGTCACCGTTTGGGAAACACTGACATATAAACAGACTCCAGGGGAATGGTGGCCATCTTGTTGGCATCAGCCTTATTGACAGTATAAGGAGCTAATGGCCATTTTGAATAAAGGAAAATTTATGAGTTGGCAGCCTTTCATCATGTTTTCATGTTAAAAAAAAAAACCCCAAAATTGCGAGTCTGTTCTGTTCTGCCGGTAAGCAACAGTGTCCCACATCACATGCACTGCAGTGCCTCCAAATCATTTTGTGCCTGTCTGTGCATACTGTTCAAAATCTGGAATAGAGTTTTCATCCTGGAGTTTTTCTGTTGTATTTGTGACAATTTGGGAAATCTGTTGATACAGCAACACAGGAAACTTGAGGAAGGGGACAGACCAGCCAAGGCTGGAGAAGGCTAGCTTGGGGAGAAGGAACCAGATTTCAGAATACAAGCCATGTGCTTCAACAGAAGGATCCTGGATGCCCTGAAGTGACTCTGATCCCAAGGAATGCTCTGGAGTGGTGAGGAAACTGAGGGAGGGAAATGTGTGTAGGGTTTATTATTTTCTATAGATCTGTGCATTTCTCATGCAATTAAGTAAAGAGCAATAATGTTAGAATCATGTGGAAAGTTCCACTGCATTTTATGTGTTATACCTACTACATGTCCTTGAGGAGTTAGTCTGTGGGCTCAGAATATACACCTGGCTGGAGTTCTGGAAAGTCTGGGGGATCAGCACTGGTTCCAATGGCTGCGCAGTGGGATTCCTGATTGCAACTTCTAAGCCAGGGTGGTAGGCAGAGGGTCTGCTCCCCAAAAGTGTGTCTGGTGGCCCCAAGACAACAGCATTGTCTGCTCTGTGTTCAGACTCCAGAGGCTCAACAGTCTGGTGAACTTCCAGCAGGGGGAAGCTCAGCTGGTGCTGTGACAATGTTGGATCAGCATCTTTTGAATGCGTCAGAAATAGCCTTATTGGCCTGACATAAATGATGTAATCGAAAGATAAGAGGACTTCTAGTATTATATAATTCATTATGCATAGCAGCACATATGATGTTTTCAGCCTCCTGCAATAGGCCTAACAGGATGATCTAAAGATGGAGTGTTGGCCGTAACCAGATTACTTGCTTTTGTTAGTTTTGGTCAGACAGTCAGGGGTAAAGAGTGGCATGAAGTTTTATCTGTGTACTCCTTTTGATGTTGTTGGAAGATGTGATACTGTATTGTCATATTACTGTTAGTGTTATCTCATCATATGTGTCTTTGTATTTGTAATGTTTAAACTTTGTTGAATGTTATTGCTCATGAAGTGAGGGTTTGATATCACTTATTATTGTTAGACATTATTCAGACACTTTGTTCAGTGTGTTACAGTTCTGAGTAAGCTTCCTCATATAAACTAGCAAGTGCAACTCAGTTTTGACCTCCAGGACATCTTTTAATCCAGCGCTATTCTTCCTCTAGCAGAGATTTCTCGTGTGTGAAAATTAGCATAGGGTGGTTTTGTAATGAGAACAGTTTTTGTTAAAGATGTACATGAGACCACTAAACTCATTTCACTTGTAATCTAAACAAATTCAAACCTAAGCCTCTAGAAGTGAAAAGATAGTGAATTAACCATGTAGATGCCCTCAGTGTTCACAGAAAATTAAACTAAAACTAAATCTCAGATGATTTCCTATGGACCAGAACATGCCCCTTGCTAATTATGAACAATATAAAATGACTGAGCCATTAATAAGAAGATTTGTATTAAAAATTGAAAGATTAAACAGTTATTTCTCTCTCTGATTTGTGGTAACAGAAATAATCTTCATTGACTTCAGTGTCTAATCTTAGCTGAGCTTCTGAAAAGACCTCTGCTAATAAATATTATTTTAAATCAAGGCTGTAACGGAGTGCAGATAGTGAGATCTTTAAAGTTTTAAATGATCAGAGTGCATACAACTAGATGGAAGGAGGTAGAGGGACATGTACAAAGCGCAAGAGAGACACACAGATGTATGGAATACAAACTGGAGTTAAAAGTATAGTGGAAAACTTCTTCCCTGCTGGTTGAAAAGTGGGCTTTAATGCTTAAAGCCACAGGCTGAAGCCATTATTCACATCTAGTGTTTATTCTTTGGACCTGAAGAGTAATAGGATTCACTATAAACTGATGACTCTAATTCACACACATTTTATTCTATTCATATTAGAAAATTGATGGAGAGGAGCATTTCTTTCTTCTCACCTCACAGTCCACCTATCTACTTGCCTCCTGTAAGATTAGCTTCCTAACTACTTTCCTTCTAACTTGATTCCCGCCTTTCCACTTGTCCTCCACTACCCACACAGTACTTTCCTCGTCCCATCATCTGCTCCCTGGAAGCAGGATTTCACCAACCATGATAGTCCACTCTTGTAATCAAGCCTGAGATACGCCATGTGTTGTGAGGAGCAGGGGAGGCTACAGCGGTTTATTTCAAGCTCCACAACAGCTCAAGTTCCTGGGCTTTTTCTAAGGTTCAGTGGATCTCATAGTGACAATGTAGTGAGTAACGGAAAATCTGTTTCAGTTCCTTCTTAGAAGAGAGCTTGCAGTTCCCACTGAGAGATGGTCATCATGGTTATGTCAGAAATGCCTGTGACTCCATATAGTGCCATAGTGCCTTATTGATCCATGTCGGCTATGGAAAGTGGGATGTAGAGTGAAAGGGAGGAAAGGAGAAATTGGAAGGGATGTGTGTGTGCTCACGTGTGTGTTTGAAAGTGTAGGAAAGTCGAGGGGGAAAGCAGTTCAGATGCAGAGTGGAAGGGCAGGGGAGCTAGCAGGCAGTCATTGTAGGCCTCCCTGTATAGGCAATGAATGTTCAGAATGTTTCATTCACAAAGTCTGGAGCTGAATGCACATTAAATTGAACAAGTGAAACTTTATTAAACTTTGTTGGCTATTCTGTCCATGTGGCTGCATTGCTTCCAGTCGAGCTTCCTGTGATCCTTCTTCTACTGGTGCTGGTGCCCTGTGGGGAGCATCAGCCTTTAGGCTCCAGTTCCACTTATCATGATACACAGAAGAGTGAAACACAATTGAACTGGCTGAGGCAGAATCATGTAACCATACTCCACCTGTAATTGGCCAAGCGATACGCCTGGAATAGTACTTACACAACTTTTAATCACAGAACCACAAACTGTACACAAAGAAAAATGCATAGGGTCTGATCCTGTATTTTTACACACCTAAAATGAGTAGATTATTTTAAAAACAGCTGAGCTTGTAAACAAAGCTAAGCTCAAAATTGTCTTGAGAGCACAAACTCCTAGATTCCAACTACAGTCTTTTTCCTTTGAAACTCCAAGGACATATTCCCCAGAAAATGCTGGAGGAAAGCCCACTGATAACTCAAGAGGTAAAATAACATATGAGTTATTAAAAGGTCTTTCCACAGAAGTGGGATTAATTTCCATATCCCATAGGAACCCATATGCAGTGTTATCACACAAATGGAGTTTTGGTGAGCTAGTTACAAATTAGTTAGTAAAATTAAATTAAAAGTGTCTGGATGGTAGTTCAGGAAAGCTAGCCAACATACTTTAGAATAATGCAATCTAAAAAAATCAAACTAAAATCTATTTCTCACCTGAAAGATATTATTTCATAACTCTTTTTATGCTGAATGTATATAGCTGAACATGCATCAAAATAAATTCTGATTCAGCCTTGACCTTAAGTAATAGTCTAAACCACAATTGTTCCCGTTTAAATAGCCAGGAAAAGAGCATGAGAGGAAATTACATTTGCTGTAGAAAATTTCTCACTGTAGTGAGGTTTTTATTAATTGTTAACTTTAGAACTAGGGTATGAAAAGCTACTGTAGTTCTAACTTTACTTTGACAATGGCATTGCGAGACTTTGTTTATATCCTTTTGTGTTTGAGTCTTTCATGTAATTTTGGCACAGTGTATTAGTAACCACACATATGTTCTCCACAGAAGCTAGAATATGTTGTACAAATAAAAATTAGGAATATTTCATCTCCTCTCTTCCCCAAGTGTGGCAGTTTTTACCCAGGTTAAATATAATTCTTGCATTTGGAACCCTTAAATCAGCATACTGTCAAAGAGAAATGTTCTACTTGTATCATGAGAGACCTTTTAAAATACACCTTTTGGTGCATGAGTAAGTATGGAATTTTAAGGAGTGAGAGATTCCAAGTGATATTACTGTTATTTCTTGGGACATTAAGATGTTATAATCACTGGAATATCTGACACCAAATTGTAGGACCTCAGAACACAGGCTGACATTTCCAAACATTTTGTTGCTTGGGAGGAAAAAGAGCATGATAGAGTTCTCTACGATTTGTTTTTTCTCTGTGGCCCTAATAAAGAAATACTTATGCAGCAGTAAACAAAAGGAGATGTTGAGATTGCTATCCTTCAGGAGGATTAAAATGACAGTTGGAAGTGAAAGCAAATAGAGCTTGAGAATTTTATGTCTGTTCATTTGCTGATGAAGTATGGAATTTTAACGTGTTTTGTCCTTTGGATGTATAAAATGTCCATGGTACCCTCCCATTCTGCCCTGACGTTTGATCACAGCTCTATTTCTTCTTAAGAAAAAAGAGACATGTTTCTCACTTTGTATAGCCTTCTAGTTGGTAACAGGTCTTTTAAGCTTTCCTCGTCATCTGGGATTCCATTTCAGTTCATGTCTTATTGGTATGTTTTGCCCATTCCAATGATGGGCTTCCTCCATACTAAATGATATTTCCTTGCAATTTTACAAACTTGCCATTGTCCAGTTCTGTTTTGCAAACTCCTTCCCTGCCAGTGACCTTCAAGGTACAGTAAATACTAAGAATATCTCTTGGTTTCATTGCACTATTTCACTTTTATTGTACTTTTTTATTTTAATCTACTCTGTCTCACACCGAACTACACACACTGAGAGTAGGTATAGAAAATAATAGTTTATAAATCCCATTGTTTGATATTTGGTCATACAACTAATTTACAGACCTGTCCAAGTGTCACACATCTCACATAACACACATGAAGGTGACTCACTCCCACATTCTCACAGCCTAGACTGAATGTCATGGTCTGTGGTTGCAGCTCATGGCTGAGCAGACAGCCACACAAACTTCTGTTTTGTTGGTGCTTCTGCTGAATCTAAACCAGGAAGGAGAAGCAAAAGGCAGATGCAACAGCAAGCAAAGGCAATGATGTTGGGGATTCAAGCTAAGAGGTCCTAGTACTGGCCCAATGTGCCAGCCACCTAGTAAGCAGCCCACAACCCACCCAGCACTCGCAGGTGTCCTCCTGATAAGTCCTAGCTACTTGCATCTTCTACCCGGGTAACCCCAGGTACCCCAACAACCTTCAGTTACTCTCAGCTTCTACCCAGACACACTCACAAACACAAATTTATTTTGCTACAGCCAGATTCCCCCTAGATAACTTTATCCATCCAGCCCTTTCAGCAGCCCCCAGCTTCCTCAATTTTCCAGCAACACTTCCGCACAAACACAATTTTCTCATACTCTCTCAGCCAGAACTACAGGACCACGTCCTAATCCCATTACTGGGACAGGGCACATTGATTTTAAGATAAAATGATCATGTGCAAATTATTTGCTAGTAAGCAAGTTATTGAATGAGCTCTTGTGCATAAAGTGTCATATACAGAATTGCAGAAAACTTGATGGCTATGTAAATTAAATATGCTGTTTGCCACGATGGATGTGATCAGTGAAGTCTGGCATTGGCAATGGGGAGAGTTCACGCTAGCCAGAAGACAGCCAAACCTTTGGTCTCTAGCTCCCCCTGCGAGGAGTACCACTGTAATGTTTTCTGTTGGGGAATAGAGCTCACCCTTAAGTCTCTTGGTGAGGAGCAGCTCTGGCCTACATACAACTTGCCAGTAAGAGGATTGCTCTTGGCAAAGGAGTGTGAGCCTTGCAACCTACCCATCCTTTCTCAAATTTCTCCCTCCTCAAATGGATGGGAGGAGACACAGCTCTAGACCCATCCCAATAAGTAAACTGAGGGGGGAAAAACTGAAGAGAAGAGATATCTCCAAAATGTAATAAAACAAATGGTATCTCAGAGGGCAAGACCAATTTTAAAGAAGTGGCCTCAGTTAAACTTGATTCAGTCAATGTTTGTTAAATACTAAGAGACACAGCTCAGTTAATGTTTATCTTTATGCACTTTTCTGCTACTCTTTCTTGCCCCCTTTCCTGCCATGTGCCTTTTCTCTTTAGTGAACATGTTTTTTTTCCTTTTTCGGAGCAGTAGTGAGTGTACCCATCTCTACAGAGAGCAGAAAATGATGCCAAGCTGATCTTCCATATGAGCACTCAGCTCACTGTGGAAAAATTTACTAAAGTTTGCATTAAACCTTCTAGTCTCCATAGCAAATAATGGCATTATTATTTCTACAGAGAGGGGAGTTTTGTATGCTTAGCTTTGCCATCCGTTGTCCATTGTATGGCAAAACCAGGAGAGAAATTCCTGGCTGTATTAGTATTACGTTTACAGGAAGCTTGCTTCGTTAAACAGCCCAGTTGGAATTATTTGCTATTTAATTCTAAACAAAATAATATCTCTTCTTACAGCTGTGAGATAGTAGAGATCACTGATATGTGTACAAGTTTTTAAGTAAACATTGAATGCTAGGAACTGAACTTCTTGACTATCAGAAAGGCAGAGTAGCATCCAAACATCCCATAAACTGTTCACAAGATATTGGTTTGAGTAGATGAGATAAGAACAGTGTAAGGCTTGATGAGCTTGAGGCAAGGTTAATGTCAAAGTACAATGAACGTGCAGAATTGCATCATGTAAATCCAAGAATTTACACAGAGGCTCTTTTGCTGCACTGAACAGTGCAAATAATTCTAGGGTAAGCTTTCTGTACCAAAGAGGTCAAGACAAGTGCAGGCCTGTTGAATGAGAACTCTGTTGGAGATCTAATTCCATTACTTTCAGTAGAATTCAGTAGACTGTGAGGGACTGCTCAAGCGCATAGATACCTTACAAGAAAAGTGGAGGACACTACAATACTTACATTATAATTTCTGTAGGACTTATAAGGCTCCATGACGGAATATAAAATTGCTATACAAATAGCCGTGGAGCGTGTTGGCTTTCCTGTGCACAGCAGCGATAATAAGAAAATAGAACAAAAACTGATTACTTACTAGGTCAGTGACCATGGTGTTCAAAAGTTCAACTCAAATAAACTTCCTAAAGGTTATGGGTGAAATCCTGGTCCCCATAAAGTCAATGGCAAAACTCCCATTGACAATGGTATGAAATCAGCTAAATATTATCTCCATTTTACAGAAGGGAAAACTGAGGCCTGAAGCAGTCCTAAGACCCAAAGTGAGACAGTGGCAGAGCCGTGAATAGAACCTGTAATAAATCTCAGATCTGATTCCCCCATTTGAGTTTCCTCACTGTAATGTATATGTTACTGTAGAAAATCCAAGTAACTGGCTTTCTATATGTTAATAAAGACCCCCACACAATAATATAACCCTACATTTTTCAGGAAAAAGGATATAGTTGTCCACAAGGAAATGCCAGCATATCTGCGGGATTCACTTTACTTGTAATACACCAAACTATTTTATGAATACATACACTAGACCTGATCCTCTCCTTTCGGTCTGATCCTGCTCCCATAAAATTTAATGACAAAACTTTCACTGATTTCAGTGGCACAGGTTCAAACCCTTTGTTACACCTTTTTTATACTGATGTATCTCCTTGGTCTTAAAATTGGAGTCACTTTGGTGTAAACTAGTATCATATAGTGAGGAATATTTGAGCAATTCAAAGTAGTAAAGGAATATTGTTTTCAGTGAAAAGAACAAGGAGTACTAGTGGCACCTTTGAAACTAACAAATTTATTTGTGCATAAACTTTCGTGGGCTAAAGCCCACTTCATCAGATGCATGCAGTAGAAAATACAGGAGGAAGATAGATAGATACAGAGAACATGAAAAAATGGGTGTTGCCATACCGACTCTAATGAGACTAATCAATTAAGGTGGGTTATTATCAGCAGGAGAAAAAAAACTTTTGTAGTGATTATAGAATCATAGAAATCAGGGTTGGAAGGGACCGCAGGAGGTCATCTAGTCCAACTCCCTGCTCAAAGCAGGACCAGTCCTCAACTAAATCATCCCAGCCAGAGCTTTGTCAAGCCTGACCTTAAAAACCTCTAAGGGAGGAGATTCCACCACTTTCCTGGGTAATCCATTCCAGTGCTTCACGACCCTCCTAGTGAAAAAGATTTTCCTAATATCTAACCTAAACCTCCCCCACTGCAACTTGAGACCATTACTTCTTGTTCTGTCATTTGATTATCACTACAAAAGTTTTTTTCTCATGCTGATAATAGCCCACCTTAATTGATTAGTCTCGTTAGAGTTGGTATGCCAACACCCATTTTTTCATGTCCTCTGTATATATATATCTTCCTACTGTATTTTCCACTGCATGCATCTGATGAAGTGGGTTTTAGCTCATGAAAGCTTATGCCCAAATAAATCTGTTAGTCTCTAAGGTGCCACAAGTACTCCTTGTTCTTTTTGCTGATACAGGCTAACACAACTACCACTCTGAAATCTGTTTTCAGTGACTAGCTGCTATTTAGAGGAATTGTGGGGTTAGGAAACAAGCAAGAGGAAATGTATCATTTGATGACTGTGGAGTTCTGAAAGTCCTTTCAAACCTCATTTCTAACTTGGAAGAGAAGAGCAGATATAGATGTTTGATCAATTTTTGTTTGATATATGATAGGTGTGAGCTCCCATGCAATTGCTAAAGATGGCAATTGGACTGTGGTAAATGATCAGAGTGGGATCTGCCTTGGCTATCTTGTAGGTGCTTTTTTCATCTTGGACAGCCTTCTGATGTTCAAGAAGTCACTTAAGCATGTAAGAAGCGGAGTTTAATGAGCCAGAACAATCTACATCAGCTAATGCTCTGGCAAACTGTTGACCCACCTAGGCTCATCCAGAATATTTTTAGCTAGTATAAAGTGGATAATTGGCCTGAGATTTGACACACTGTATCTAACTATTTATGTTTTATTTTCCTCATAAAGAAGTCACAAGAATGTTCAGATATGCTTTATAAGAGAATTTCCCTTATTGTGCAGTACCCCTTATATTGATAAATATGACTCAGTTTTGATTACAGAATACTTTACATATGAATCTCAGGGTCTTCAAGTCTAATGCATTGCATTCCATTTAATTTAATCATTGGTTATTTCTGTCCTCTTTTTTTTTATTATTTGAGGAAAGCTTGAGGAACTGAATCATTTGCATTGTAAATAACATAACATCTGCTCATTAGTTTGATCACTTTTGATTGCTTTCAACCGGTTTGATTAGTTTCGGTCACTGACCATTTAAAAACTGCCATTTAATCAATGGGGAAGCTCAAATACTGAATGAGATTGATGAGGAAAGAGCTGGTAGATCCTGGGTAACTAAAGAGTGCCAAAAGTTTCCTTTAGATGGTATAGGCGCAGTGATTCTCAAACTTTTTTAATCGCATTCCCCCTTCTTTGTGTCTGTAGTAGTTTACACCCTCTGCCACACAAAGACATATACCGATTTAAAAAAATGCAGCTCACTAAATATTAAAAACAGCAAGGCATTGATTCAAACAGAGCCAGCGATCCATTGTAATAAGAGCAAAAGCAAAACTGTGATTGTGGTCGATGTTTAGAATTAAATGTGCACACTGCATCTGAGCAAATGGATTAACATACAGATGGCAACGACTTTGTATAATGCTATGCACACTTAGCAGAAATCCATCAAAATGCACAGCGCCATCTAGAGTTAAATGCACAGCGCTCTTTAAGGACCTGATATGTCTGGAGGAATCAGTTTTGCTAGTTATTCATTCCTGTGGGTAAAATGTGGGCAGTATGTTTTTTATCTAAAGTTTCTCATTCCCTTCCACCTCCCCCCGCCCAGAGGTGATGCCTGGGAGGGCATGCAGGGTCACATAACCCCTCCACCCCCACCCCCACTCCCCGATTTGCTGCTTGGCTTGTACTGAGCATGCTCAGTAACAGTGCTGAAACCAACTGCTCTCACTCAGTCCTCCCACCCCACACACACTATTGGCAGGCACAGGTCATCTCTCTCGCCCCAGAATACATTCTATGGTCCCCCAGTTTGAGAACCTCTGCTATCGGGTGCTGCTATGACCTCCTGCTGGTCATACAGGCAACCTGCTGATAAGTAAAATAAACCATACTTCAATAGCTGCTAACCTCCATACATATCACAATGAATGGGAATAAGCATTGCATATAAACGTCTTCATGTCAATCACGCCCTCTCAAATTATTGTGTGGAGGTTTTGAAAGTCTATCAAAATACATTATTTACAGTCATGTGTAAAGACTGTAGGTAATTTGGGCAATTTATATTATAGAATGTCAAATATTTTTTTCCTACAATATTATTGTTACATATGAAATGTAATATTGTCCCCACTGTTATCATCTTATGATTTTCACATACATATCCAGATGACATTATAGATATTGTGTAAAAGTTTTGCACCTATTTACACAAGATAATTTAGCTCTTTGTTATATAAAAATAAGAGTGATGCTACCAAATACCTTGACTGGAGAGAACTGGTGGTTTAAGCTTCAGGTTTAGACTATCTTAAACACTTCGGGGAAGGATGAAATCCTGACCAAGTCAACTCAGCTCTTCATTCTGAGTATCATGCATTTTATGTGGTTTGGGTCTATTGCAGGGGTTCTCAATCTTTTTCTTTCTGAGCCCCCCAACATTCTATAAAAACTTCACGGCCCAGCTGTGCCACAGCAATTGTTTTTCTTCATATAAAAGCCAGGGCTCGCATTAGAGGGTAGCAAGGAAGGCAATTGCCTGGGGTCCCACATCACAAGGGGGGCACCTCAAAACTAAGTTGCTCAGGCTTCGGCTTCGGCTTCAGCTGCTGGTGGTGGGGCCCTGGGCCCTGGGCTGCTTTCACTTTCTGCTCTGGGCCCTAGCAAGTCTGATGCCAGTCATGCTTGATGGACCCCCTGAAACCTGCTCTTGGCCTTAACCAACATACTGCCTATTTTATATGAACATTGACAATTTCATGGCATTATTTTGTTAGAAAAGTGTTTATTGTTGGGATTCACTCTGAGACCTTTTTAACTCAGCTTATCCAAAACACCTTGTCCAGTTCTGCAAGAACTCTTTATCCAGTTCTCTGGGATCCAAAAACACTCAGTTTGACTCCAGATTTCTGGTTGACTCAGGTTCCTTTGTCTGGCATACAGCAAAGCTACGCTGAGTTAATTAGGCTAAGCAGTGGTTCTCAAACTGTGGGTCGCGACCCCATTTTAATGGGGTTGCCAGGGCTGGTGTTAGATTTGCTGGGGTTAGGGGCCAAAGCTGAAGCCTGAGTCCCACCCATCCAGGTCTGAAGCCCAAGGACTTCATCCCTTAGTGGTAGGGCTCAGGTCACAGGCCCTACACCTGGGGCTGAAGCCCTTGGGCTTGGGCTTTGTTCCCTCCCTGGAGAAGTGGAGCTCTGGCTTTAGTCCGCCCAACCCAGGGCAACTGGGCTGGAGTGGGCTCAGGCTTCAGTCCCTCCTCCTGGGGTCGTGTAGCAATTTTTGTTGTCAGAAGGGGGTCGTGGTGCAGTGACGTTTGAAAACTCCTGGGCTAATGTGTAGGGTTGAGTGTAGGGCATACCACACATCCAAAGTTACACTGAAAACCTCTTCCTTTATTTACATTACATATTACATTGCATTTACTATACATTGCATCACACGTTTTGGGATTAGCATGGTTAATTTCCAGTAATCAACCCATGCACAGCATATTTTGTCCATGTATTGTCCACACTCCACCTACTCTTTACCTCATCTCTACATTCGTAAATTATCTTATTCACTTTTAATAAATGGTTCCCTGGGTGTTCTCCCTCTTATCTTAGCTGGCTCAGACATTGTTTATTAGCCTGATGACTTATTTACTTATTTTATTTAGCCCAAACATTCTGTTTCAGCCTAATGATATGCTTACCTCCCTAATTCTATCTTGCAAGAAATGAGGCCTCCTGCTGTGTGTTAATTACTCATGTCAGGCCAAGCCTCAGCTACACTTATTACTAATGACCTTGGCCAACCCTTCTTTTTTTCCACAATGGTTATATAGCATGATGCGAGTACTGTTTTCCACTTCAGAGCTAGCTGTATTTCAGTGGGGTTGTATTTATATGGGTCTAGATTTTGTCTGGCACTTGCACAATGTAGCAACATGTTGTCTAACTCTTCTCAGAGGAAGTCTAAATGACGTGATGGAAAAACTGCTAGCAGCTTCTAGTGCCTTGTCTTGTCTAGCATTTCCATCGTTGCTACCACTGGTGGAGCTGAAATGGTGGGATCAACCATAGGGAATTTTAAGCTAGTGTAGGCAAGACTTTAGTGTAGGAGAACTGTTATTATAGTCATCTTAGGGCTTGTCTACACTGCCACTCACAGCACTGAAACTTTCCTCACTCAGGGGTGTGAAAAGCACCCCCCTCAGCGATGCAAGTTTCAGCATTGGTAGCTATTCACCTCGCAGAGGTGGGTTTTTTTTAGTGCTCAGTGCTGGAGCCGCAACTACACAGCCACATTAAAGCACTGCTGCAGCAGTGCTTTAACATCGGCAGTGTAGACATACCCTTAGACTCATGCTCCTTAAGATGTGACTTCTAGTGCTCCAGAGATTTTGCCTTGATATCGTCTTCTGCTGATACCAATGCATGGGAGGCATATTCTCGAGCTCTAAATACCCTGATGAGAAAATCTGTTCTTTTACTGACTGAAAGAAATCTATTTGCACAATGAAAAATACAGGTAGAAAAAGAAAGCATGCATGCCTGGACTTGATGGAGTGCATGCTTCAGGGAACACTCTGGAGAAATTGTTAATACTGGTTCATTCTAATAAAATTATATCCATAGGGGGCTGGTTTCAAATCTGGATAGGTCACAAGTGAAATAAATTTGGTGGTCTCAGCTAGTCCATTTACTATTTATCCACATCACACTCTCCCTGTACAATTTGACACAACCCAGCATTATTGTCTGTCTCTACTCTGTAGACTCTCAAGACTGAAATAATAGGACGTTTCATCTCAGAACTGAGATATATAGACAGACTTATGTAGGAAGGTTCGCACAGTACCTTTGTCCCTACACTAAGATGACTGGCCCTCGACAGTGCTATAAACCCTCATTTTCATGTGTAAAAATTTACCTTGCTTACAAAATAAATAATCATACCCTGTAATATTTCCAAGGCTTGGGTCAAGTTAGGTTATCTGACTCATAAGTGCCTGTTGTGCAAACTACAGTCACTAGTCTGATTTGCTTACTAGACTTCCCAGAATTAAAAACACACACACACACACACCCCACACACACCATAAATCAGCTTTCTTTGGCCATTTGTGCCTTCTCCTTGTGGCTTGTTCTGTGCTCTTTTCCCATGTTTCCATGCAACCCATCGGTATATTGATTCCGCATGGGAAGGTGAGTTGAAATATTGTGTAACTAAATACACATTTTTGTAATTTGCATGGGAAGGCATTATAATATATGTGAATTTAACTGTCAAACTATTTTAAATTGCAAGTGTCGCATATAATTAAAGACTAAGACCTGAAATTTACTGAGGGACCATATTCACTCACTGAATACCTCTGGTTCCTATTGATGGAACCCAAGCTGCAAGCTCCAGTAGGAGAAAATCCATCAGCACTTGCAACACCCATCCTACCAGAGAACTCAAATCAGATGAATGTGGTCCAGAATGTTATGGGGCTGGTAATGAAAGGAGTAGACTGGGCATGAGAGAGCTGCACTGATTCAACTGGCACATTTTGATGTATCATAAAAAGGTACTACTATCTTCCACTGGTAGGGATCTTTTAAGACCAGATTTTAAAGTTCCTTTCCTCCCCTGCTGGACCCATCACCCCACCCCTGCCAGTAGGAGAACAACAGCAGTATCACAGCTTGTCCTTCTCTGGAGTGAATTTTTCTCTCTGGCCCCGATGCTCAATAGGTTTAAGGGGAATAATGCTACCTATGTTTATGGGCAGAAAAATGGCTTGATATCCATTCCAGTGCAATTCACATGTGAGATACAAATGAGACTTTATTTGCAAAGTGCTAATATTTGGTAAAATAGATTTTGAACAAAAGCTAAAATGTATTTTAGAGAATGAAAGCCAATTTCATGGCCAGTGTTTGATTATTTTGCATAATCTGACAAAAGGGTTTTTTGTTTTTTTTTTCAGTCTCTGATGAGACTGTGATTTGCCTGTGGAAAAAATACGAAATGAGGAATGTTTATTCTTACGATGTATGTAAGTTCTGTTGAATGCTATGGAGTGCAAGAGCCGGGGAAAACAAACAAAAGGAATACAAAGTGAAATTTTTAGGGCTTGAGAACCAAACACATTTTATTAAATAGTTAAATTAAATTCTAACTATGATAGTTGGAATAAAATGTTCAGAATTATTGCCTTTGATGTACAGTGTATTTCCTAGTCATTTACACATTTCCACTTAGCACCCCACCTTATTTATTTGATTCATGTATAATAAAAACAGATTTTTTGAAACCTTGTACATTTTTGACTATGTAACAGAAGGATTTATTTCATATTTATAAATGTACAACAGTTTCAGGGTAACAAAATCCCTGATGTTAATACAATCACTGAGTGAAAGAAAAAAAGGAGTGCTGCCACCATACAGGAGGTTTGCTATGTATTCTGTGTGGTAACCAGTAAACAAATGCTGAATGCAGATAGATAATAATTTACCCTTGGAAATATAAGCAATGATAATGGAAAATAATGTGGTAATTCCTCCCCGGCCTTTTTTTTCTTAGGTGGCATTTGATAGTTTTTAGTATCAATTTTTAGTTGTTCCTATTTAGGACACTATGTGGATTTTTATAGCTTTAGAGTATCATTATAGGTGCTAGATCTTATACATTTAGCACTGGAATTTTATTTGTTTGTGGTAAGTCAGACTGTCATTTTTTAAGGTGCTTTTCCATTCTTGTGAGATCTGTGTGGCACTTAACCTACATTAGACCTGAGAGGTTGAGGGTTCTTCAGAAGACAAGAATTTCAAGATACTTTCCTTGAGGATGTGTCAAGGGCAATACAGACAAAAGACTGATGTCTCCTTTAACAGCTTGATAAGCATCTCAGGATATTCTTAGGGAATCATTACTGTTTCTACAAGGTACTGTATTCCCATTCAGCATAATATGGCTGAATATGTGTACTGTATGTGACAATAGTGAAGACTTATCTTTGCCCTGAGGGCTAAGTGCTGTAACACTTCTCAAGTGATAGGCTTGATAGAAGGGATAATTCAGAGGCAATGATCTGCTAAAAAGTCACATTAAATATGTGTAAGAATTAAAAATGTGGATCTATGTTTATCTTAGTTTTATTTTATAAGTTTCAAAGACCTATTTATTTCCAGCATCAAAATCCCTTATAAGAATAAACTAAATCATCCTTGTATTGACCATTTTTTCATGTTGTTCAGTTGAGGCATCTTCCCAACTGAGTTCCTTATTGAATTGTATTTCTGTGAGAGTATTGTAGGTTAGCATTACATTTTTATGGCATACAAAAGATGTGCCTTCTGAATTTTCAATGCCTTACATATTGTTCCCATAGAAAAAAACTCTCTGAAATACTGAATAAATCAAAACAAACATTTGCCTCTTGCTGCTGGTGTTATTTTTCTGTAAGTTTATATTTGCTAAGATAGCTTGTCCAGCCTGACTTATTGATTTGATTAATTTACAATAAAAACAGACTTTTTGAAACCTTCTACTGCATTTTTTACTGTAACAGAAGGCTTTATTTCATATATATATAAACAAAAAAATAATGTTGTATTAAAGCAGTACAAACACACAAACATCTGTGCGTATACACACAAACCTTTTGCTCTGAATCAGGCACTCAACTTGACACAGTTCTGTGATAAAATCTATAAACCTATAACATACAGTTGTTTAAAAGAGAATTTCAACAGAAATTGGTATGAGATGTGCTATTAGTTTTTGTTCAGATATTTTCAGAGTTTCGGTGATGGGAAAATGTAATTATTAACCATGTAGCTGAAACCGGTTTCCAGTCATTTTGGTTTGTTTTCCTTGCAGTATCCCTTATTTGAAATAGTGCAGCTACAGTGCATAGTTCACCTTCAATTTGATGCAGTCAGATAGGAACATCTCTGTTGGTAAGAAATTTTGCTCTCTAAATGACTGCAGCATCATACCAGGGCTGTTATGTGAAGTGGAACACGTATGTTTAACTGAATTTTAGCTGCTAAAAGCATTCTGCCAAGGGTAGAGGATGTGTGCGTATTTGGTCTTTAGACAGATACAATAAATGGAGCAGGAATGGTCACACTCCTTCAGAACTAAATCTTCACACATTTTTTTAATCCAAAAAATTGTGATGTGCCCATTCATATGAAATAACATTGGCTTGAAATGATTCCCTACACAGCTTTGTTTAAGCATGTCATAGCTTTTAATCGTGCCTAGTCATGATAAGCACAAATGAGACTGGAATGAGACCACTAAACTCATCTCACTTATCACCTACTGTAAATGAGGATTTGAAGGGAAGTCTTTAGGGGTGGGAGACTAGTGCAGTTAACATGCTGCTAAACCTACCTTTTGGAGAATTATCTTTTACCTGTCTGTCTAGGACCTGTGGAATGCACTGTGCTATTTGACAGAAAGAGAGATTATGAAATTGAAAGAATATGGAGACCGACAGGAGAGGAGAAAAGAGAACAGAGGAGCATGTGGACCCAAAGGAGATTAGATGAGGAGACAGAATAAGCAGAATAAACAAACAGGAAAGTAAATTAGTTTGAGGAGGTTTAAAACAATCCTTATTGTTAGTTGATAAGTTTGTGTGTGTTTGTATGCACATATGGTTATATACATATTCACATAACAAGAAAGAGAGATATAGCACAACCCCCCCCCAAAAAAAAACAACCCCACCCCCACCCCCAGAGCTAGGATATCTAGAATTTATTTCCTCACTCATGACCTTTCATAACTATCAGGTGTAAATGATTTTCTTTCACTTATGCCCAGGCTACATTTGAAGGTACTATAGGTCTCAGGCAAGAATTATCAGCAGATAAACCTGCACTATCTCTAAGTCATTTAAATACAAAAATAAATCTTTGAAATCTTTTTATGTGAAAGCCTTTTCTTCTTTCTTAACAATCTTTACTTTGCACAGGCTTTGCTGCATTTTTCAAATAAAAAAGGCGTTTCTTAGAAGGATTTTTGAATTCCTGATAAGTAAGGAACTGCTATACTAGTCCTTGTAAAAGTCATATCAGTACATACACTCAGCTTTCCCAAGCTGAAACTGTAAAATAATGAAGGAAACCATTGGTGAATTAAACAGCTTGTTAGTCATGAAGGATCAGTGGATTGAGTTCTCCAGAGGTTCACTGTGCGGTGAAGTGGCAATGAGATCAGGAAAAAATCATACTCCTGGTTACTGAATCTATATTAAGGCATTCTGTAAATGTTATACAGGAAATAGCTTCTTTCTGATGGATCACTAATTTAGTAACTTTCACATCAGGGATCTTGGTCAGAATTTAGCCTCAATAACAGTTAAGCAAATTGTTCTGAACTGATAGTTATAATGGGTGCTTTAGTATTTCAGTAAAAGCAAATAAGGTAGGGAGACACTCTTGTGCTACTCAGTTCATTTTCTTGTGAACAACACCCTTCCCCTCCAAACTATAGTTTGCATGAGGAACATTATAATTTTGGTTCTATATAATCTGTTCCTTAACCCCTCACATTTAGTTTTTAAGGGGATCAAGAATGCTACATCCATACTACTCTTTGCTCCAAGAAGCAAGACAGTATCACCTGCATTCTCAGTCTTCAACTTGGCCTTTCTGGTTTTCAAAATTCTCCATGGTTTCGCTCCATCCTACTTCTCTGACTTGTCCACGTACTCTGCCTGTTCAGTCAGCTCTTCCGGTGTTGATTCCCTCCGCATACTTCTGACTCATTCTAGTTGGAGACAAAATCTATAAAATAAAATATAAATGTTTTGTATTATTCCAAATTTTCAGTCTATTATTGTGATGAGGCAGCTGGTAGAGAGAGTTGTTGGGTTTTTTTCTTAGTAGTAGGTATGTCACCCAAAATGTGTTGCAAAAATAATTACTTTAAATAAAAGTAGAACAAACATAAAACACTTCAAATGCATACAGAAAATGTTTAAAGAACAGCAGGATTAAGAGTTACTTTCTTCCTAAAAAATAAATATATAAGAACATGATCTATGTAACCATTTTTAGTTAAAAAGAATGCAAGTCAAAATGTGACAAAATGAAACATCATCTTTTAATATGGGAAAGACAGGTTTATGTGACTTTAAATAGCATAATTGTGACAGATACGATTATAGTCAGTCTTCACTTAAGATATGCATGAATAAATGAGCATAGAGCTGGCATATATTGTTATACTCCACCAGAGGGCAGTAGGAAATCTCGGGGCTCAGGTATATTAGGAGCGGTATGAGAAAAACTGCATTGTACCTTGACTGAAAGCAAAAGAGCTAACAGAGGAATTCAGATCTGTAAACTCTATCACCTTTTATGAAGCCTAAATATCTCATTCTCTGTTTTTGTGTGTCATGTACCCAAGTGAAACATGTTTCAGTAAAGAATAACTGCCAGGTCGGAACACAATGGCGTATCCAACACGTATCCATTTGTAATGACTTAATTTATCAGATCCGTACCAATTCCAAGTAACACTCATGCACATAAAGGGGGTATTTCTGCTAGAGCAAGCAGTACAGCAAGGGTGCCCATGTTTTGCAAAACCAAAGGCAACATGTCAAGAACTCAAGTACCATTTTATGACACCCAAGTAATATCTAATTTACATAACTTTTGTATGAGATAAAAATGCAAATATACTGGCAGTGAGCCAGATCTGGGACCTTAGATCGTCTACTTAGGCTCAAAATGCAACAGAAATTATACATTTCCGCTGTGCAAGAGCCTAGGCTGTGGGCAGGCTGCAGAGATTCTCTTTGCCCATCCGTACATTAGACAGTACCTGTCCCTTAACATCTGTGGTGTTCTCCTGGGAAAAGGCCCTGTGTGCTCTGTGTAAGACACCATGATTTGGCCAGTAATTATAAGTAACCTTTTTGTATAATGTATTAGTTAAATGCATAGCGACATCAATGCCCTCTTCGGATGAGAATGTTAGGACTGCTCAAGTCCAGTGTATTTTTCACTGTGTGCTACTGGATAGAAGGTTGGACCAGCCTAGTCTTTGCTACCCTCTAATGGCTGCAGCCTACTTATTCTGTGTCTTAGTCTGACTGCACTATTATTTTCTCGAGTGTTAGAAACTCGTATTTTATGGGCAGTGGTTCTCCTACCAAGTTGTCTTTCTACAGTCTGACTAATGACTAGATAGGGTTTATGTATGGTGCCATAGATTTATTACATACTGGTCCCTTGTTTTGCATCATTCTTTTGAAAAACAAAACGGCTAAAAACAGCACTATGTTGCCAGCAGAAAGGCCCTTACTCCATGAGAAAAAAAGGCACAAACACATACATCATTGGGGTAAAACCCAGAAACTCAGGCCTGTCCTATTTGAGTTAAAGAATCCACTCTGCTTGTGTGTAACAATATTAAGGCTTTTATGCTCTGTAGACCAGTTTAATAAGGCAATATTTTAATGCACTTAAGCAGGCCTATCATTCTCTCCCAAAGAGGGTTGTGATGTAGCTACACATTTAGCCAGTGTATTACACAAAAGGGATACTTGTAATAACTGGACCTTTACTGAAATATTCTTAAGGTTTAATTGAAGATGAGCCTGAACCAAAATCCAGGATCTGAACAACCTCAGACTTAGACAAAGTTCAGATCAATGTCTGAGCTTTGCGTTATGCTAAGGTTACAGATAAAGCTACAAGGTAACAGAAGAGGTCTCCACAAGCACCACCTGACCCTCTATTACAGCATCACTCAACATGGATGTTGTGAGATTACTCCTAGAAAACATTTCTTACAATTATAGCAGCCTCCTATGCCTAGCATGTTAGGGTATAGATACAATATTTGGAGATATCCATAGGCAGGAGAGGGAATTTCACTATCACTTCTACCTGCAGGGAGGCAGAGAAACAAAAATTGGAGAGAGAGCTGAATCAGCATTTCAGTTTCAATCGAAAAGCAGTTGTATGCAGAAACAACTTTTTTTTTCTACAAGAAAACTGTTTTTTCAGTCAAAAATGAAGGGCAATTTGAGCTCCCAATTCTTTTCAGTTTTCCAAGGGCACTTCCCTCTTTGGCCACCGGGGGAGCCCTATGCAGCATTCAGGTTGCTGCAACAAATCTCAGAGCTCTCAAGCAAAAGCAGCGTGACCAAAGATGGATAATTTCCCACAAACTGTCTTTGCTCTTTTCATGGGCAAAAGCATGGAAGCAATTTCAGAGTATGGGTAGCGCTAATGAAATAAAATATTCTTAATTTCCCAAACTCTCCTTCATAATTTGTAAAAAGAACTCTGTGGGGATAGAGGTGAGGAGAGGCAGCTGAGGGGGAGAGTGATGTGCTCAAGGAGAAGTGACATTTTTAAACTGCCCATGCCTCCAAATGCTAGGCAACAATGTGTGACTCTCACAGCCACTTTGGACTTTAGAAGACCATTAAAATTGGCTGCTTGGTGACTGTAATGGGGTCTTCAAACCCATTACTGAACACGGACAGATGGAGGAGGAGAGTCCCTCTTGTTTACAAGCAAGCAGCTTGATCACAACCTCCTGTAGCTGCCAGAGCTGCCAGTCATAATAGCAAGTACCCACAGCTGCAACCAGTAAGGGAAATAGGGCCTGCTATAAGGAGAAGAGGGCAGAGAAGGAGGAGAAGGCAGAAAGGCCTAGGGTAGCATGGTGATGACAGTGATAGACTGCTGCTGAAAGGACAACTGAGCTTCTGGGAATAATGAGCAGAAATAAGTGATGACATGGAAAGGGATCCAAATACCTAGGGAAACTTTTAAACTGAGGGCTAAAATAATTAACAAACAACGAAGAGTAGTGAAATAAGATTTATCACATGTTCACTATTATTTTCATAATAATTTTGCTAGGAATTACTTTTCGTAATGGCAGGACACAGCTTATACCTTTTCTACAAATAAAACTGTTCTTTAAAAAGATTAATGAGCTATACCATGATAACCATGACAAGGTGTGCATTTATGGGCTATTGTGCACTTCTTGGGTGGTGTAAAGCCTTTGGCCTTGTGTCTCAAAGCATCCAAAGGTACCGACAGCCTACTAAGCATGCCCTGTTGAGGCATAGTGCTATAGTGTAATCTAGGCTAAGAAGCTTGCCAGACTAGTCTGCATAGACTGATATTAAGTCTTCCATTAAGTGGGACAGACTGACTTACTGATTCTGGAATCTGATGATGGATGAAGAAGCAATACAGAGATGACACAGCTCTAAATTTGTAGAATTGAGATTAGAAGGCTCCCCCCCCCCCCCCGGTAATGTGAAAGTAATAGGCATTTCCCAAAGATGTAGAAGAAAATATTAAATTTGATGCCTGGGTGTGGAGGGAGGTAGGAAGGGAGAAGAAACCAGTGTTGAACTTCAGATTAAGGTTTCAGAGTGTGCTAAATACATTGAAACAAAAAAAGAGAACTTCTTCACCTTGAATTCTTCACCAAGGGCAGAGGGATGGTTTATAATATCTACACTGTCAACTTCTCCGCACCTGCCATCTTAAGTGTGTGCCACATGCCATATATACTTATAATGCAGTATAAATAATAATAATAACTTTGTGCTTGAGGCAAACGATTGGGAATCAGAAAATCTTTTTTATATTCCTGTCTTTGCCTCAGATTTACTATAAGAGTTTGGACAAGTCACTCAACTGCCTCTGTGCCTTGGTTTCCTCATCTGCAAAATGGGGAAAATATTTATCTCACAGGGATATAGTGAGGCTGAATTAATGTTTGCAAGGTGTGTTTCAATGCTCAGATGAAGGGCATCTGGTATAGGAAAAGGTAAGGTGCAGGAAAAGGCTTGCACTTTTGGAATTGTTCTTAGATGCAGGCTACTATTTAGATGCTGTGGTTAATCACCAAAGTCACAATTCATTCTGTTAACATTTTACTTATCTGAAAGTTACAACTGAAAGTTCAAAAAGTATGTGTTGTGTACCAGATTATGGGGATGCGGAGGACATCTGTCCTACTCAGTGAACAGGCCTTGGAACAGATGTCTCAAATTTCTTCAAATCCAGAACATGCTGTCCATTTTTTAGTGACAAACAGAATTTTTCCTCTTTGTCACTGAGCACCAAAGTAGTATCTTTAATGCATAAAATATGTAAATTCTTAAAGCATCATTTTGCTCTTTAGTGAGTTTAGATATTACAAAATGGTTTAATTATAAAAACAGACAGACCTAGTCCTGGGACCTGTGCAGCTAGAAATAAATGTGCAATCAAAACTGCAATTACCTGCAGAATTTAGTGTAAACAGATCAGCAATCACATAACAAACACAGGCTAGTTTGCATTCTGATATGAATACAGTTAGATCCAAAGCAATTTTCCTTTATTTATCTTAGCTGCTCAGCATAAATGAAGCAAGGGCATTGAAGCAATTAGCATAATTAGAGTATCGTGGTCAGGCCCTGTGTGATTTCTAGAGACGTTTCACTTTAGAATTCCTTTTCCCATACAAGAGTTTCCCTGAGCCACTAAAATATCGCTTTGGGCATTTTTGTATTTCAAATTTGCAAGTTGTCAGTTTGAAAAACCCTTGACACATAGATGTGAAAGCATTTCACAGACAACCACAGAAGGTATACCCTCAGCTTTTCATTACTAAGAAGCTGGGGAATTTCTTTTTCCAGCTCTTTCTCCTACTTGACGTTTAACCCTAAAAATGCCATGCTTAATTATTTCAGTTGCCATTGAACAGACCTAAGGGTTAAGAACAACCTGTTCCAAAAGATGGTGTGAGATTCATGTCATTGCAATGACTACCATAATAGTAAGAATTTTCAGCTCTTCCACCCCATGGATGGTCTTGCACTGGTTCACCTTTGCTAATAACAATGGAAACACAAGTGTAGATCAGGCACAGCATTGTCATCACCATGTCGTCTAGACGTAGTCTACTCTGGTGGTTCCACAATTGTGCTAGCATTGATGGAGGTACACTAGTGCTAGACAAACATTGCTGGAAATCCACAATGTGTACAAGAGGGGAGGGGAATTTTAGGCTAATTTCTAGGGAATATCCAGTACAAAGATGCTAAATGATCTTTCTCTATCAGGATGCTGGGGTGGGTGTGGGTGACACTTGTCAAGGAGTGAATTAGTTGCCACCTGCAGGCATTGTAGCCGGTGAAAAGAATGAGAATGAAAGGGTAGATGTGCCTTGCCTCAACTTTTTCTCTTCATGAGGGAGTGATTAAACTCACTAATACCAAAAAGTGATTTCCTTTCATCATTATACATTAAAAGGACACCCATGGTTTGTAGAAGGATATGGTGGATTTTGGAGCTAAGCTGTGGGATAATGGACTTCAACAGCACTTGTTGGCTGCAGTCACCATGTATATTGCACAATTAATTCTGTTAACAGTTGAAGGGATTTTGATTCTTAAACTATGTTTCGTGTAGTTTTTCAATTCTCAGTACTTTGAAATCTCTTCTTCTGCACAGTCCCCTCCATAGTAACTAGATATCACAGATACTGAGAGTGAGAACTAGTAAAGAGGAATTTGAGTCTGAGCTGTGGGTTCCTGTAGAAAGATATTTAGAGGAATGTGAAGTATTTTGAAATAATGATGTTGAATAGAAAAACAATAGGTCAAGAACAATATGACCATTCTAATAAGGTCTTAAAAATTGTTAAGTTGTCCTCTGAGCATGGAAGTTCCTTAGTTCTGATATTACAGACTCTTCACAGATACAAAAGTGTTCTCCCAAGAGGGAAGGGGAAGAGCAGCAGCGTGCAGGCAGCTCCGTAGAGGATGCAGAAAGAGGTAGAGATGGGGCCTTGGGGAAGGGGGTAGAACAGGGCATATTCCTTCCAGCCCCCTGCCATGAGCCGCTCAGGGCAGGGGGCTGGGAGCACCCCCATGAGCTGAGCACCCTAGCCCTCTGCCCTGCCCCCCCACACACTCAGCCTTCAGCTCTGCACCCCCCACCCTCCAGCCCAACACACACCCAGCCTTCTGCCCTGTACCCCCATCCCTCTGCCTTGACCCCCCCCACTCAGCATTCTGCCCTTCACCCCATACCCCCCAGCCCTCTGTCCTGACCCCCCCACACTCAGCATTCTGCCCTGCACCCCATACCCCCCAGCCCTCTGTCCTGACCCCCCCCCACACTCAGCATTCTGCCCTGCACCCCATACCCCCCAGCCCTCTGTCCTGACCCCACACACACTCAGCATTCTGCCCTGCACCCCCATGCACCCCAGCCCTATGTTCTGACCCCCCACAGCATTCTGCCCTTACCCTTGAACCCCCCCCACACCCAGCCTTCTGCCCCATACCCTCCAGCCCTCTGCCCTGACCCTTGAACCCACTCACACACCCAGCCTTCTGCCCTGCACCCCACACCCCCCAACCCTCTGCCCTGAACCCCCCCCACACCCAGCCCTCTGCCCTGCACCTCCACACAACCCCAGCCCTCTGCCCTGACCCCTGAATCCCCCCCAGGTCCACCACACAACCCCAGCCCTCTGCCCAGCCCCTTGCCAGCCGGCATCCCGGCCACGGGCCCCGCTCAGCCCGCTGCCGGCCTAGGTGAACAGAACCTCAGGCTGGAAGTGGGCTGACCAGGCTGGCAGCGTAAGATCAGCATTTTAATTTAATTTTAAATGAAACTTCTTAAACATTTTGAAAACTTTGTTTACTTTACATACAACAATAGCTTAGTTATAATATAGACTTATAGAAAAAGACCTTCTAAAAAACATTAAAATGTATTACTGACATGCGAAACCTTAAATTAAAGTGAATAAACGAAGACTCGGCACACCACTTCTGAAAGGTTGCCGACCCCTGCTCTATACCATTCATTATTTTATATACTTTTATCATGTCCCCTCTTGTTCATCTCCTTTCTCAGGTAAACAATCCCAGTGTTTGACATCTTTTTTGAGATGAGAGTTTTTCCATGGCTGTAAGCATTTTCATAGCTCTTCTCTGAAACCCCGCTAATTCTACAATATCCTTTTTTGAGTTAGAGTAACTGGTACTAACCACAGTATTACACATGAAGACTCACCATTGATTTAATTGATACAATGGCATTATAATATTTTCCATATTGTTCTACATCTCATTCCTTATGTATCCTAACACCTTCTTAGTTTTTTAGGCTGCACATTGAGCAGGGCTTTATTGAGCTGAATGAAAGTTTTCGCTACAGTGCGCATTACTTTGCTTTGATGAACACTGAATGTCATTAGTTGCCATTCACCTGGCTTCATTAGGTCCCTCTGATGTAAAATATATTAAACAACACAGAACCTAGTGCAAAACCTCGAGGTACCTGCTGTTAACCTTCTGTCAAGATGAAAATTGACCATTTAATCCTACTCACTGCTTCCTGCGAGCCAGTTTTTCAATCCATGACAATATATCGTGTGTCACCCCATGACTTGCTTCTTTAGTAACCTTTTGGGAGGGACCTGGTCAAAGATCTTTTGAAAATCTAAATAAATTGTGTCAATCAGTTCTGGTTTATCCACCACATTATTGACACATTCTAAGAATTCTGATAGAGTAGTGAGACATGATTTCCCTTTGCAGAAACTGTGCTGGTTAGACCCTATGATAATATGGTCTTCAGGTATTTAATTATTCTATTTTTTATTATCATAGACTATCAGGGTTGGAAGGAACCTCAGGGGTCATCTAATCCAACCCCCTGCTCAAAGCAAGACCAATCCTCAACTATTTTTTTTTGCCCCAGATCCCTAAATGGCCCCCTCAAAGATTGAATTTACAACCCTGGGTTTAACAGGCCAATGCTTAAACCATTGAGCTATCCATTCCTCCCATTATTGTGTCAGC
The DNA here is from genome assembly GCF_025201925.1 of Gopherus flavomarginatus. Classification (NCBI taxonomy): domain Eukaryota; kingdom Metazoa; phylum Chordata; order Testudines; family Testudinidae; genus Gopherus; species Gopherus flavomarginatus. The sequence continues at coordinate 112,045,287 of NC_066621.1, forward strand.
CATTTTACCTGGTACAGCTGTAAGGAATATTGGTTTGTAATTCCCTTTACTTTTAACTTTTTTAAATAGTGGCATATTTTCTTTATAGCTCTTCACCTTAACACTTCACACTTCAGTTTCTTCCGAACACTTGGATGTACCATCTGAGCCTGGTGACTTATTACTTCTTAAATTTTCAATTTTTTCCAGCATCTCTTTTGATAACACTCTCTTATAATAGTATTTCATCTATATTATGTGTACATGGAAGATGGCTGCACATGATGAAGTCATGATATGGATGAATCGGGTGGGTGAGGCATTTGAAAACCTTTCTTAGAGGTGCTTGGAGTACTATCATACTCCACAAGGGAGATAAATCTTGTAGATGTCAGAAAGCTCGATGTTTAAATCACTTTCTGCAAATTCTCCTGCCTGCTATAAAGATATACTTGTGTACATAGGGTAGACCAGGTCATCCAGACTCCGTACTGAATTTTTAGTCAGATAATGACACGTCTGTTGTGATCAAGACTTGTATTCTCTTGTTTTCTGTCATGTGGTATGTATTATAGAGACCTGGCTGGAGGATACTCTAGGCTCAGTTTTACATTGGCAGGTATATAGTGTTCCACAGGGGTGGCTCCAGGCCCCAGCATGCCAAGCGCATGCTTGGGGTGGCAAGCCGCGGGGGGGGCGCTCTGCCAGTCGCCGCGAGGGCGGCAGGCAGGCTGCCTTCGGCGGCTTGCCTGTGGAGGGTCTGCTGGTCCTGCGGCTTCAGCCTGCGGGAGGTTCGCCGAAGCCGCGGGACCAGCGGACCCTCCGCAGGCAAGCCGCCGTAGGCAGCCTGCCTGCCGTGCTTGGGGCAGCAAAATGCCTAGAGCCGCCCCTGGTGTTCCACTAACTTTATGCAGACAAAAAGTTAGGTGGTCACTTCTGACCACACCCTTTCCATAGAAAGTCTCAGTGTATTAAATGTGGGAAGAAAGTAGGGGGAGGCTCCAGGGCATAGCTGGTGCAAACTGTATTTTTTTTTTTAATTGCACAGTGACTGTGCAGAAGCAACACAGGCACTGGTGACTTGTAATTTCTGCTCTGAAGGGCCTCCAGCAGGGCTTTTATGTGGCATGCAGCTTGAGCAGAATTTAGCAGCACATCTTCTCATGGTGTGAAGGTACCATGAGCATCTTATACCCAGTCTCTGTTATCTACATGGGATGCCTATAAAGTAGCAGATTGATTTTAAGATGCCCTGCTGCTTTTAAATCTGTTAATAGTGTAGGCTGTGGTGGTGACTGACACCTCCTGCTTAACCCTCATCCTTTGGATATTTGGGCTCTGACACCATTTGCTTTATAGGAAATCCATCACCCACGTTACTTTGGCAAGTGAATTGTGTTTTTGCTGTGATGTTCCCTAAGGTGAGGAACTTGTTCCTTCTTGACTTTCATCTCAGTCATTGGCAGCATGATATACCCAAAGCATTTTCTTTCCCTAAAGGGGTTTATTTTGGACATTGTCAGCCCTTACATACCAGGATGTCAAACTCATTTTGTGGGGCAGTTGAATTAAAATTTTAATTAGAGTCTGTGGCAAGTGCTTACAGGGTTAGCGCCCTATGCAGTACTCAATGGAATTGCTACACAAGTCAAAGGGAAGGGTACTGTACTATTGAAGGTACTGCTGCACCCTTTATTTAGTAACTACCAAACCTTTTACATTGAATGGCTAAAGTTGGGTACTTTAAACTGTTAATTAGCCACCAAAATACTATCAGGGACTTGATTTTCAGAGTTGCTGAGTATTTGCCATTTCCACTGATGTCAATGGGAGCTGATGGTGCTCAGTGTCTCTGACCTCACTCCACCCATTTAGGGGCCTGTTTCTGGTCTAATTCACAGAAGTTTTACCCTGGTACAATCACATTGTTTTTGTTGGAGTTTCTCCTGTTTTCCACTGAGGGAAAAGAGAACAGAATCAGTAACTGTGTGCCTAACAGACAATCAAGTTTTAAAATGTTGGCCAAATTCTACTCATACAATTTTGTACTTGCTCTTATACTAGGGTGACAAATTATACCTGCAAAATTAGATCCTTGTTTAGTAAGGTTAATTGTTGAATTTGGCATCACGCAGTGAAAATAATGACGCAGGGCATCGTTAGGAGCCCATCTTTTTGTTTCTACAGGCTGTCTGCATATATAGGAAGTAGGAAGTCCTATCACCTTCTTCCCTGATGGACGTAGAAGGCATTGTCATAATGCAAAGCAGATCAGGATGTAGAGAGCACCCTCTGCACTCCATAGGGCTCCTCATCGCTGCATTCCGGGGAATTAGCAGGTGGGGCATGTCTGATTGATACTTAAATCCAAGAGCGAACATCACCTCCTCCTCCCTCCCCATTAGAGAAATGCAGCAACCAACTGGACTGCAACTGAGGCCTTGGAGTAGCTCAACTGCTATTTTAAGGCCTGTGAGGGCTTCCTTTCTCTCCTTATTGCAATACTCTTCCTCCCAAACTGTCCTCAACACACATTTTACAATCTCCTGTAGCAGCCTGTGCACTCAAACTGTGATGAGGTTAGCAAATTAGGCACTGTATCAGGTCATATCAGGAAGACTTCCTTTACAAGTTTACAGGATATGTATGACTTGCACACACACACTCCTACATTAAAAGAACATTATTAAGTTTGCAAAGTCAAGCACTCAAAAATTAGTAAATGCCAGAATTAAGGTTGCCCCTGAAACCTTTCAAGCTTTTTTGGTGTCATTTTGAAGGTTTTTATAAAAAAGGAAACGGGAAAAAAACAAATTTCAGCATCTGGCATCATATTGACACTTGCATGGGTCATCAGCTGGCTTGGAACCTTTAGATCTGCTGCAAAGACACAGGCCACTTGAGGTTACAGCGGGACTGACAGCAATCGCAACTTGCCTTCCTCTGCGTGAACCAGCACTAGAGAGGAATGAGGCACTTTGCTGTAGGATTTCACAGGTATTTGCTGACAGCAGAGGACTGGTGAGAATCAGAAATCATGATTTCCATTCCAGGCTTTGGAGGAGAGAGTGTGCTTTAGTGGGCAGAAACTTTTCTACCTGTTACATCCAAGCTTAATCCTTTCTGCCTGTAGAAGGGTGGGACCAGGGCTCGACCCTCCCTGAAGGCGGAGGGGAGCCACACCAGCTCACCACACTCTGTTGGCCTAGGGCCCGCCCCTTGCTTCAGGGTTGTGCAGCACCACCCAGTCACTTGAGGGCTCAGACCCTCTGTTGCAGGGCTGAGCAAACAAACACAGTTAATAAGTGGCTCGGGCCCTCAGTTACAGGGCTGAGCAAACAAACACAGTTAATAGGCGGCTCAGGCCCTCTGCCGCAGGGCTGAGCAAACACCCGCAGTTAATAGGCGGCTCAGGCCCTCTGCCGCCGGACGGAGCAAGCAAATACAGTCAATAGGTGGCTGTTGCAGGGCTGAGCAAACAAACACAGTTAATAGGTGGCTCAGGCCCTTTGTTGCAGGGCTGAGCAAACAACCACCAGTCTAGAAGCCCAGCCTCTGAGGGGAGGGCGGGGCAATAAGTAGTTCAGGTATATAAAGCCCAGGGCCTGGCTCAGGGCGGGGCGGCAAGCGGCTCAGGCCCTTCAGGAGGGGCTGAGCAAACAAATACCAGGAATGGCCTCCCCAAGCTAGGGAGGAGGGGGAGTCTGCCACCCTTGAAGGGTTGGCAGGGGGAACGCAGGCCCTCCCACTCCACTGCGTTCCAGCCCAGGGCCCTAGCAGCGGTTAACACCGCTGACAGTCAGTGGGGGATCCTGACCGAAACACACTGACATCGGCTCAGGTGAGTCTGCAACCTGACTGGAGTCGGCTGCCCCCGGGCCACTTCCAACCTCCCCCTCACTGGGTACCTGCCATCCGCCGGCGTCATCCAGTGGGTCCCAGACCATGGGTTCCTCCAGGTACCGGATGTCGGGAGGTCCAGTCCACTCCTCTGGATACTGGGTGTCGGGAAGTCCCGGTCCCTCTTCGGGGTACCAGGCATGGGGAAGCTCAGACAGCTCCTCCAAAGGCCAGGCGTCGGGAAGCTCAGGCAGCTCCTCTGGGTACCGAGCGCGGGTAGGTCAGGCCAGCACTCCTCTGGGTACCGAGCGTGGGGTAGGTCAGGCCAGCACTCCTCTGGGTACCGAGCGCGGGTAGGTCAGGCCAGCACTCCTCTGGGTACCGAGCGCGGGGTAGGTCAGGCCAGCACTCCTCTGGGTACCGAGCGCGGGGTAGGTCAGGCCAGCACTCCTCTGGGTACCGAGCGCGGGTAGGTCAGGCCAGCACTCCTCTGGGTACCGAGCGCGGGGTAGGTCAGGCCAGCACTCCTCTGGGTACCGAGCGCGGGGTAGGTCAGGCCAGCACTCCTCTGGGTACCGAGCACGGGGTAGGTCAGGCCAGCACTCCTCTGGGTACCAAGCGCCGGGTAGGTCAGGCCTGGCGGATCTCGGGCACCAGCATCTGTCTTCTCCGGCAGCCTCCTTCCAACTGAGCGCTGAGATCGGGCTTTTATACTTCCTGTCCCGCCCCTTGACTTCCAGGGGGCGGGGACAGGTGGTGGCGGTGCTGTACTTCCTGTCCCGCCCCTTGACTTCCAGGGGGCGGGGGCAGGCGGTAGGGGCTCCGCCCACTGCCGCGCCTGTTCTGGCTTGTTCCTCTCAGGCGTGGTGGGGAGTGAGGCCTCCTCGCTACACTGCCCCATTCAAGTCATTTTAATTTAAATGTCTAAATGTGGTTTTAAGTGCCTAATTATGGGCACCTGAGTTTAAAAATGTTGGCAAAATCATTATTATTGCCAGTATTATTATTAATTAGTAATGAGAGTTGTAGTGCTTCCCGTGGATCAAGAACCAACTATAGAACAACGATACACAGTGATCAGAAAGAATAATTTCTGCTGTCTCCAAGCTTTGGTTTAGTTGTTAGGTTTTGTGTTCCTTTAAAGGAAATTTGACCTCTATTGTTTGTTTGTTTGTTTGTTTTCATTAAATCCTGTTTTGCAGATTAGAATCTGGACTATCATAAAACTATGTTTAAAATTTACAATTAATGTTGATATTGCCTACAATAAAACTAAAAATAGTCTCTCTCTATCTGTATTTTGTTATCCAAAAATGAGATAATTTAGTTAGAACATTATCCTTTTTGTTTCATATTATTATTTTCTATAGTCTGTTCAAAAAATGATTCCGTACAGCATAGTGTGTTGCTGTGCTGGTCAATATTTTTCAAATTAATGTTAATACTTGCAAATGTGATACTGTGTCAATTAATTACACCAACAGAGCGAAATGGAGAAATAGAAAGTGTTCCCTGCAGTTCATGCTCTGAGCAGATTAGGTGAGGACTATTCCTGGCAATAGATCCAGCCTGATAGCTGGAACATCGGATACATAAGTGTTCATAGTAGTGTTATCACAGTCTATGCAGCATGTACATCTACTGTGTAATGAACATAATACCCGGATGTGCTTCTGAAGTTCCATGAAATCTGGTTCATTATTTTAAGAGATCAGTGCATATTTCTCCTACTTCATTATCATTAGGAGCAAGATACCACAGGCAAGCAGTTAGAATTCATCCTGGGGAGATGAATACATTTAATCCTGAATTTATCTGTTATCCAGGAGAGTGTCGGCTAACAATGTATGCACTACTGTGAGAAAGATATCTGGCTCCTTAGTCTTGATTCTGCTCTAACTTGCCCCATTTTTCAACTGATGTAACTCCATTGACTTCAGTGGAGTTACTCCTGATTTATAGAGGATTAACAGAGCGGATTCAGGCCCCCTGCATTTGTTTATTCCCTTCGAATAATTCATTACCTAACACAATTTGCCAAAAGTCACGGACTGAAATGATTTATATATACAAAGTGGATTTTAGTTATAGTACACTTTTGCCAAAAAAGTGTTCTAAGAGAAGGTTATTATCAGGGTGGACTAGATCACTAATAAACTTTATATCAATCACAAATACGTAACAAATACTGAATCACTGGGAGGAAGAGAGAGGTTGTGCAATGTATAGTTGAAACAGTGTAGATATATATTTGTATATTTATGCATGATGGTTGTGATACAATACATAGATGGATCTGCAGGAATCTGGACCCCAGTCTGAGGCAGATAATGGCGGACGCGTGAGTGCACACATGAGCACTTACTGTTTGCACCCTACTAACTGCAGAGGGTTTCTAGCAAAAATAAAACAGTATTTGTGAGCATAAATGAGAGGGATATAAATTCAACTCAAAATGTTTGGAGGATTGTTCAAATATGGGATTAATTATCAGTGTATTGGAGATTTTATCCTATTGGGCTTTTTAACTATCACATTCCAAACTGCTTCACAGAAAACTGAGTTTGAAACTTGTTGCAGAGCTGCTGCAAGTAGGCAAATATCTTTAGCTGACATTGACACTCATCAGCAACATTGCATGTGGAAAATATACGGAATTGGGGGCTACGTGATGTAAAATGGGATTACTGTAAAGAAAAAAGCTTTTCCCTTCAAGACTCTAGGATTTCCCCATTGTTTTTGAATACTGTCAAATGCTTTTTCATATAAATATTCTCTGAGGTCCTTGTCAAGGTTTAGGTAGAGGGTTCTTTGTGTGAAAGCAGAGTTTCATATTGGATGATTTAGTGTTTGCTGCTGACAGCTGTCCAGTGTTGACCACTGTAAAAGCAGGATGTTTTAAGAACATATTTACTCTTGACTTGCATACCAAATACTTTTTTTAAAGCACTGGAATGCCAAGCCAAACTGGACTTGCACAGTTAAGAAGTCTGGGCAATATTTTCTGAACATCCCAGAATATATTAAATAATTTTCAAGAGTAAGAACTAAATGTTCTGTACATGTGTCCAGGGGCACTCTCTCCTGGGACAATATTATGGGAATATTTGGTGCAGTCTCCTGTTTTCCAAAGGCAAAAATGTCACTGCTTTTGAGCAAGAGATAAAAATGACAGGAATGGAGAGCAACTCTATCAGGAAAAGATAAATTTCTCCCTCTCCATCCCTGATTCAGTTCTAATGCTGATAAAAATATTTATACCTGCTTGTGCCTTTACACTGTAAGCTGTTCTGGTCAGGATATTATTATTTGTTTTTCTGGCAGAGTTTGCAGCATCATGTACATGAAAGGGGTTACACCTGTATATCCACACAGCATGTGAATTTTATTGCAAGAGTTGTCATTCAGGTTTCTATTAAATAATTCACTTGAAGTGTAACTTACTATATCTCCCTTGCTTTTCTTCCATCTTCTTCCTTTTCTCAACTCCACTTTGCCTCGTCTTGTTTATCTTGGCTACCTTTGCACTCTCAGGATTATTTTCAGTGTTTGTTGTTTTCTATCCCTTCCTTTTCCTTTCCCTGCATGAAATTCTCACCCTTTTTTTTTTTCATGTTTTCAGCTTCTCCCTCCTACTCTAGACCCTTAACCTGTCTCTCCTTCCACTGCTTCTTTTTTCTAAATATCCCTTCAGTCTTTTCCACTTTTCCTCCTCCAAATCCATTCAGCCCTCACTCATCCACTCCAGACACCAACCTATGGTCAAGTTGTCATAAACAGATGGTTAAGAGTTAATGTCTCTTTTACGTGTAAAGGGTTAAAAAGCTCAGTAAACCTGGCTGACACCTGACCAGAGGACCAATAGGGGGACAAGATACTTTCAAATCTTGGTGGAGGGAAGTCTTTGTTTGTGCTTTTTGTTTTGTTCGTTGTTCGCTCTTGGGACTAAGAGGGACCAGATGTACATCCCGGCTCTCCAAATCTTTCTGAATCAGTCTTTCATGTTTCAAAATTATAAGTAATAGCCAGGCAAGGCGGATTAGTCTCATTTTTGTTTTCTCAACTTGTAAATGTTTCTTTTTGCTGGAAGGATTTTTACCTCTGTTTGTTGTAACTTTGAATCTAAGGCTGGAGGGGGTGTCCTTCTGGTCTATATGAATCTGAGTACCCTGTAAAGCATTTTCCATCCTGATTTTACAGAGATAATTTTTACTTTTTTCTTTCTTAATTAAAAGCTTTCTTTTTAAGAATCTGATTGATTTTCCTTGTTTTAAGATCCAAGGGGATTGGGTCTGAACTCACCAGGGATTGGTGGGGGGAAAGGAAGGAGGATGGTTAATTCCTCCTTGTTTTTAAGATCCAAGGAGTTTGGATCAGTGTGAAGCCTCTCAAGGCAACCCAGGGAGAGGAAAGGAGGGGGGATGGTTAATTTCTCCTTGTTTTAAGATCCAGGGGGTTTGGATCTGTGTTCCCCAGGGAAGGTTTTGGGGGAACAGAAAGTGTGCCAGACACTAAATTCTGACTGGTGGCAGTGTACCAGATCTAAGCTAGTAATTAAGCTTAGAAGTGTTCATGCGGGTCTCCACTTTTTGTACTCTAAAGTTCAAAGTGGGGAAAAAAGCCTTGACACAAGTGGATCAGGAACCCACCCCGTCATTCACCCTTGTTCAGCCATACCTACCTACCTGGAGTCATTTACACATTCAGACTCAGCCACAGTAATACTGAGCATCAGAAGGGTGACAGTGAGCCTAAGAAGCCATCACACTGTGTTGGGGAGGAGAGGGGCCCAAGGAGCTGCTCCACTGTGTTGAAGCTATGTGTAAGAGGGCTGAAAGTACATCTGGAAGGGGAAAAAACGAAACACCATGTCAGTGAGTCTCAGAGCCCAGGTCAGCTGACTCGGTCTCATGCTACAAGGCTGAAAACAGCAGTGTAGACATTCTTCCTCGGCCTGGAGCTCTGAGCCCAGGTTCCAGCTCAAATGGGAAAGTCTACACTGCTGTTTTTAGCCCCATAGCATGAGCCCTGCAAGCCCAAATCAGTTGTCCTGAGCTCTGACAGTTGCTTATGTGGGGTTTCTTTTCTTTTTTTTTTTCTTACAGTGTAGATGAACCCTCAGAAGCCTATGGGTCTGCTCTGCTGGCCCCATAAGTAAAGTTGGGTGGAGGAAAGCAGGATCCAAAACCCAGAAAGGGAACCCTTCCCAATTATAGGCTTCTCCTAGCAGTTCAGTTGGAGAACAGTTCCTACATGTAGCTGAAGCAGTGCTGAGGAGCAAACTGGTTTGGCACAATAGTGCCCCAAAGCAGGTGAAGTTACTCCACTCTCTCTGAGAGAGAGAGCAGGCTGAACCTGCAGCCAGTGCAGGGACCCTCCAGGCAGCCAAGTCAGGGTCTTGCTCTCTCTGGTCACATTTCAGATTCACATTTTTTTCCATTCAGCACCTTTTAGTTTATCAGTAGAATACAGAAAAAGACCACACACTTATGTCTTGGCAGCAAAAATAATTCATTTGACAGTTCTTTTAGTTGCACATATTTTGTCTTTTGATGCAAGAAGGTATTTGAGTTTAACAATGGTATATTCAATGGGATTAAAGACCTATTATTGGTGTGTGCATTTTAGGATATAAAAACGATGAGTGTGTAGTCTCGTTGTCATGGATGTCAGTTTTGTCGCTCTCGGATCTACTCTCCTGAGATGTAGCTCTTTCACCAACAGAAGTTAATCCAATAAAAGATATTACCTGCCCACTTTGTCTCTCATGTGTCTCTATTCACACCCTAAAATATGTCCCTTCTGGTAGTTTTTAACTGTAAATGAAGCACTTTTCCATTCAGTTTTAATCTTCAGAACACCTTTATTACATAATATAATTTTTCTTTTTTAAAGGAGAAATCATGCCTGCAAAATTGTCATAAAATAACTTAGATTTTCCTCACTATTTTCTGAGCACTCTGACTGTAGTCCAATTGATTTAGTCCCAAAACTTACAAACGCACTTAGCAAAATAATAATGTTTGTGTTTCAGTCCACTGGATTGGGGTCTGAAAAATCTCTTAATGTATGCTATACTTTGGAAGAAAATCTTCCGCATGTGAAGCAATACTTTTTTCCTGAATCTGCAGGCAGATAGCTCTAGCTCTGCTGGAGTTGTTCTTAGATTTTCCTAGCATTTCCTAGAATTTGTCTGCTGCTATTCATAGATCTATGGGTAGCCTTGAAATTGAAAGGAAAGATGGTGCTATCACTTTGCTGCTCATTGAGTAAGCTAAAGCAGAGGCAGACACTGGAGCTGTTTACCAGAAAGGAGGATCCAAATAAAGATCGAGGATAGTGGTACACTTCTCCTACTCACCTCTGAGCATCCAGAGACAAAGGGATAGGTAAACTAGCAAAGATCTTCCTGTCCCCTCAAATTGTCAGAAGGCTCTGGGGTGACTGAGGGGGTAATGGTTAGAATATCTTCTTTCCAGCATCCAGATGGGGACAGGTTTTCTGCCCCTACACCCCGCTCAAAATTTATCAGATCCCCCAAAACTGCCCAAAAACTGCACACTGATAGGAATTACAGAATCCTTCCTTCTTTAGCAAGGTTGTTACTAGAGTATTTTGCCCTTGTGCCTCAAAACACTTGACCTGGTAATAACTGGGAGACTCTGACTACCCAGACATCTGTTGGAAACATAATATGGCAAAACAAAACATTTCCAATAAGTTCTTAGTATGCATTGGGGGCAACTTTTTGTTTCAGAACGTGGAGGAAGTAACCAGAAGAGCAGCCATTTCAGTCTTAATTCTGACCAAGAGGGAGGAATTGATTGTGAATCTGAAGATGGAAGGCAATTTGGGTAAATGACATGATCGGTTTCATGATTCTGAGGAAAGAAATGAATGAGAGCAGCAGAATAAGGACAGTGGACTTCACAAAACTAGATTTAAAGTCAAAGAACTTGTAGGTAAGATCCCAAAGGAAGAAAATCTAAGGGATAAAAGAGTTCAGGAGAGCTGGCAGTTTCTCAAGGAACAATATTAAAGGCACAACAGCAAACTATCCCAGTACAAAGGAAAGATAGGAAGAATTGTAAGAGGTCAGTATGGCTCCATCGGGAGTTCTTTCATGATCTGAAAATCAAAAAAGAATCCTACAAAAATTGGAAATATGGACAAATTGTGAAGGAGGAGTACAGGCATTTAGGGACAACATCGTAAAGGCAAAAGCACAAAATGTATTACACCTAAGAGGGACATAAAAGGCAATATGATGTTTTTTTAACACATTAGGAGCAACAAAAAGACAAAGGAAAGTGTAGGCCCTCTACTTAGGGGGGAAAGAAGAGCTAATAACTAATGACAGCAAGAAGGCTGAGGTGTTTAATGTCTATTTTGCTTCAGTCTTCGCTAAAAACATTAATGATGACCAGATACTCAACACAATTAACATTAACAAGAGGGAAGGAATGCAAGCCAAAAGAGGGAAAGAACAGATTAAAGAATATGTAGGTAAGTTAGAAGTATTTAAGTCAGCAGGGCCTGGAAAAATACTGGAACAAATTATTAAACAATCAGTTTGTAAGGACCTAGAGGATAATAGGATTATAAGGAATAGCTAGTATGGATCTGCCAAGAACAAGTCACACCAAGCCAAACTTCTTTCTTTCTTTGACAGCATTAGTAAGGCTATTGACACATTCTCATAAACAAAGTAGGGAAATGTGGTCTAGATGAAATTACTATAAGGTAGGTGTGGCGCTGTATAAACGAAAGATGACCATGTTTACACTGAGGAATAACCACTGATGTATTACCACTATTCCACAATTGTGGTAACTCTTATACAAAGTATGCCTTGTAAGGTATCATTGGAAAAGTTGAACAACATTATCCTGTTTATATGCATGTATTATCTTTGTATATGAAGTTATGAATCTTAGGTATGTGTTTGTATCTCAAACATGTTGTCGTTCCTGGGTAACACCCACAAAACAGATTTACATCAAGACCAGCTAGCCGTGGTTGATGAACCATTAAGGAGAATCAACTCTTCCAGTGGGCCCCTCCTGAGGATGCCTCAATGAGCATATGGACAACGGAGACCCAGTGACTTAGCAGGGCATGTAGAACATATGATCGCTGACTCCATGTTTGAGACAGGAACTTTCTATGCACATGGGCTGAATGCATAAATTGGAGACAGTGACATTACCTTCTTGCCTCTTTCCTGCTGCATAACTTTGGACTATGATTTCTCACAAAGGGAAGCTCTGAATCATGAACTGAGACCCCAGAGAGACTTACTATAAGCTGGCAGATTTAACGTCACTGCTATAATCCTGATCTACAAACTCCAAAATCAACTGTAATGTATATCAGTGACTCTCAACCTTTCCAGACTACTGTACCCCTTTTAGGAGTCTGATTTGTCTTGTGTACCCCCAAGTTACACATCACTTAAAAGCTACTTGTTTACAAAATCAGACATAAAAATTCAAAATATCACAGCACATTATTGCTAAAAAATTGCTTATGTTCTCATTTTTATCATATAATTATAAAATAAATCAACTGGAATATAAATATTGTACTTACATTTCAGAGTATAGTATATAGAGCAGTATAAACAAGTCATTGTATGATATTTGAGTTTGTGCTGACTTTGCTAGCCTTTTATATAGCCTATTGTAAAACTAGGCAAATATCTAGATGAGTTGATGTACCCCTTGAAAGATGTCCGTGTACCCCCAATGGTTCATGTACCCCTGGTTGAGAACCACTGATGTATATGATTCATTTTAACCTTTTAATAACTCTCTTCCCTTTTTTAAGTTTAGTTTACTAAAGGATTGGCTACCACTGTGGTTTTTGGATGAGATCCTGAAGTTGTACATATATTTACCTGGGGTATGTGTCTAGTTCTTTAGAACTGGAAGAACCTAAAATATGTGATTCTGATTTTAATAATCATGAATCACAGACGTCTGGTTTGTCTGGGTGGTGCATGAGGGGCTAGAGAACCTGAAGGAGACTGCCTGTGGCTTCATAATAACTAGCATAGTATTTTGGAAGCGCACATTTGTTACTGATTTGGTAGAATCTTATGATAGAGTATACCACCAGTGTGGGGTATATGCCTGGTATTCTGGCAGTCTAACCTGAGACTGGAGCTCTCAGCTGTGTCCCATATCAGGCAGTGTTTGATGTAGTCTTGGCAGGATACGCATTACCTCAGATCAATTGGATTTTGGATCAGAACCCCACGCTATCCAAAATTTAAATTTGATATTGAGAGTTTTAAGGGTTAAAGATTAGTGACCATGAATCAGTCACAATCCTGTGAGGCTATGAACACGAAAGAACTTTAAAAAATATGTAAAGATAAGAAAATAGCCCTTAGAGGGGACATCTCAGATCAGGAGATGAGAGCTTTGCTCATGGAATGTGATCAAAAGGCAGCAGAAGAAGCAGTCCAATGCAGACAATGGCAGACAAGCGGTCTCTTGAGCATGAAGAAAAAAATGACAGACCTTTGACTGAGGGAGAAGCAAGCAAGTGATCGCTCAGATGGAGAAGGAAGCTGAGGAGAGAGCCAAGGAAGCTCATAAAAAAGCACATGGAATAGCTGCAAGCCGAGAAAGAAGCACATCAAAAGCAGGGAGAAGCTAACGAGCTGAAACTCCGAGTCCTAGACAAGCAGAAGGAATAGCTGTCACATCCTAGAATTCCATCTTCTTTCAACAACAGAGACTGCAATAAAGTCTTTCCAATTTATAAAGAATCTGAATGTCTTGAAGAATTTGTTTCCACCTTTCAGCGTCTGTGTGATATCCTCAAAACTCCAGAAGACCAGTGAGTGTCGACCTGTTACCCAAATTGAGTGGTAAAGCGAGGCACATGTTTAACAAAATGGGGTTGGAAGAGGCTTTGGATTATAAAAAGTTTAAAGAAACGGTATTGAAGAGGTTTTAAATCACCTATGAGTTTTATAGGTTGAAATTTAGAAATCTTAAGATGTTTGATAATGTTACTTACATGGAATGCACCCATACACTGCTTGGTTATCTTAAGAAGTGGGTCATGAGAGCAGAAGCATATGATGACTTTGGTAAACTATTAAATGTAATTACTCTAGAGCAATTGTTAAACTTAGCTCCTGAGGAAGTTCAGGCAACAATCTGTGATAAGAGGGCCTGTAGGGACTGTCTGTGGCTCCATAATAAATAGTATAGTGTTTTGGAAGAACTCATTTGTTACTGGCTGACCTGAGATAGGAGCTCTTGGTTGTGTCCCATACCAGACGGCGTGACAGTGGGCGCACAGCTGGTTGAAAGGCCATAATTGAAGACCAGAAGTTATCAGTGGTTCACTGTCAAACTGCTAGGGCGTATGTAGAGGGGTTTCATAGGGGTCCAGTACAATTCAATATTTTCATGAATGACTTGGATAATGGAATGGAGAGTATGCTTATAAAATTAGCAGATAGCAGCAAGCTATGAGGGTTGCAAGGTCTTTGGAAGACAGGATTAGAATTCAAAATTACCTTTGACAAATTGGAGAATTGGTTTAACTCAACAAGATGGAATTCAATAAAGACAAGTGCAAAGTACTTCACTTAGGAAGGAAAAATCAAATGCACAACTACAAAACTGGGAATAACTGGCTACATGGTATCCTGCTGAAAAAGATCTGAGGGCTATAGTGGATCACAAATTGAGTATGAGTCAACAAGGTGATGCGGTTGCAAAAATGGCTAATATTCTGGGTAGTATTAACAGGAGTATAGTATGTAAGACATGGGGGGTAATTGTCCCACTCTACTTGGCACTGATGAGGCCTCAGTTGGAGTACTGTGTCCTGTTCTGAGTGTCACACTTCAGGAAAGATGTGAACAAATTGGAGAAAGTTCAGAGAAGAGCAACAAAAATGATAAAACTTTTAGAAAATCTGACCTATGAGGAAAGGTTAAAAAAACTGGGCATGTTTAGTCTTAAGAAAGGAAGACTGAGAGGGGACGTGGACAGTCTTCAGATATGAGAAAACCTGTTATAAAGAGGACTGTGATCAATTTTTCTTCTTCTCCTTGGCAGTAGGACAAGAAGTAATGGATTTAATATGCATCAAGGGAGATTTAGGTTAGACATTAGGAACAAATTTAACAATAAAGATACTTAAATTCTGGAATAGGCTTCCAACGGAGGTTGTGGAAAGGTTGGACAAACACTTGTAAGTGATGGTCAGCACAGAGGACTGGACTACATGACCTCTCAAGGTCCCTTCCAGCCCTACATTTCTATGGCTCTATAGTCTTCTGTCCAGTTGGTGTCTGATACGTTTTGTGAAACCTGTGTTGCACAGTTATGAATGTAAGATGTTCTCTATAGACATTTCTAAAAATGGTGTGTATGTGGTGATGTTAAAGATAAAAAACAAACAAGGTCCTGTCACACAGGTGTGAAGAGATATTGCTTTTCTTATCTTCAGGTTATATTCTCAGATTTGATCCACAGGGCTTTAGCTATGAATCTCCCATTAACGTTGATGGGAAATAAGTATGGCTCAGACTGAGTCCCTTCTTCTCTCCATATTTGGTTATAATAACGCTACTTTCCATGTACACAGTGCATGAGATCCAGTAATCTCAAAGTGATTTACAAAGATGGGTATTATTTGCTCCCATTTTACAGGTAAGGGAAACTGAGGCACTGAGCGGTTAAGGGAGCAGCTCCCACACTGAGCAAATTACTGAGTTAGGAATGGAAACCCTGTCTTCCAAGTCCTAGTCCCTTTCCCTTATCACTAAATCATGTTGCTTCTCTTTATGCTACAATGACTAATGCCACCTAATAAATTTCACCTGGGCACCAGTTCTTAATTTTGGTTTTTAGAGACTTTAAAGAATAATTTAGTTGTTTAAAATAAATGATAAAGGGAGTTTTCAGATACATTTAAACTGGCCAAAACATTGGATCAAATCTTGTAGGTTGCTTCTCCCCAGCCCTGGCTGTCCAGCTGAAAGATAAAGATCAAAAATCAAAGAAAATGAGTATCTGTAGTTTTAAAAAAGTACATTTAATCTGAGATTTGCAGACGAGCCTCAGGGAGTTGTTTAGAGATGAACACCTTGCTTCCTTTTGAAATTCCCAGCAGTAGAATTTAGCATAGGTGCCAGATTGACAGCCCAGGGATGGTAGCAGTGCAGCATGTCTCAGTCTTGAGTTGAAGGAGTCGCTCTAGAAGTGAGATAGCAGTTCAGTCTATATATCTATTCTACCATGGTTTCTGTGCTTGACACTACCAACAAAAGTTGTAACTGGGACATCTGTTTGCTAAGAACTGAAATCAGAGCCCCAAGTCTTTCTATACAGGCTCTACAGTAGCCATGACCAGACAATAACAACAATGAATGATGTAGAGATGAAAGGCTGAATGTCCCATTTCCAGTCCCCTACTTAATCATTAAAGAGTTTTAAAAGAGCTTGTTGGCTATGGCCAGAAAATAACTACATGGGCCAAATATTCAAAATTTGTTCCTAAATCAGTGCCTTCCAAGTTTTGTGCCCTGAGAAATGGCATTTTAGGTAACTCAAGTTGCTATCATTTGCAGGAAATAGCAGGAAGTAATTTAGAAGCCAGGTTGAGGCCACTCTGAAAATTTGTCCCTCCCTTTTTTTTTTTTTTTTTTTTTCCTATTTTGCTTCAGACTTCTTTCTAGTCCAAATACTGAATATTTTGTGGCTATTTATATTTCTGTTTAGAACCAAATATCCTTCCTTACTTCCACTTCATATTCTTATTCAGAATGCTATTTTACTGTGTTGACTTCTCTTTTTTCCTTGAGAGAATGTCCACTCAGACCCCCGTTACACAAACAGTTTTCTGTGGGCTGTATCCTCCATTCCCACAAAAAATATGTGGAAATATCCAAAGTTGATCTACTTGGTAATATCTATGAAATCTTTCCGTCTTGAGGGTGGATCCACACAGAGTGGGAAAGTGAGGACTTCCAAATGTAGAGAGACAGAGGATATACATAGTAAGGCAAATGCCCATGGTTCTTGGTCTATTTGTGCTTCTTCCTCACTCTATGCCAGCTTCATGACTGATGTCCCTATGTCACTGTTATTGACTGGCCACCCCATTTACCAGGCTCCTGTTCATGGAAGATGAGGAGGAGGAGTTATTTGTTGTTGGGAACAATTTTAAATTGTGTTGTTTTCCACAGCACAAGGCACAGCTATTGGAGAAGTGCACACACACTTCAGAACCGCTGCACACACCTCCACCCCTAATGGCCAGATTGTGAGTGGTGTGAAGTGGCCTGTACCAGTCTGTGGTAAGAGGGAAATGTGACTGCATGGGCCACCTTTCCCCTCTGCCTCTCGCCTTATCCTCATGTCAGCCTTTTTTTTCCTTCTGCACACCACACAATAGATGGGAGTATGTTGCCCTGTAGGCATAATTGGAGATGCTGCTTGTTTCCCCATAACTCCCAAAACATCATTCCAAATCCTTGAATAATGACCATTGGCCACGAAGCTACGTGTATTTTTGTATGGCATATGTCACTTTTTTCCCAGTAACACCTACCATTTTTTCCCCAGAATGAATTTCATCCCATGTTGTGTGTTTGCTTTAAATACACAAGTCAGCTGTACTTCTATCCTTTCTGTCAACATTAAAATTCCCTTGTTCTATGTTTAGCATGAATAATTACCAAACAATTTGCAATTAAAACTTTAGGATGTGACCTCACACCAATTTATTCCTTCCCCTCTTTCTGCATTTAATATATTTCAGATACGGAAAATACCAAATTTTTGTCCTTTTTATTTTGATGTTTATCAGTAATGGAAACATTCCAAAACAATCAGCCAAATACCTATGCTTTGTTCATTTATTGCCTTCTGTGAAGATAAATTGACTGTACTCAACTCTCTTCAGCATTTTTCTTCACCTAGATATTATTGCCTTGTGCAGCCACCCCAAGGTGACTGTTATCACTTAATTAAATCCTTGCACGCTGGGAAGAAAAAACAACATTGTTCGTTCATAACCCCAAGGAGCTTTTTTTTTTAAAGCCACTAAGCTTTTCCCCTGTTTTATTAACTTATTCCTGGCTACAACAAGGCATACTTTGTTGATGAGCAAAAGGTTGTATTAGCTTTTTATTTTCTGGAGAAACTTATCTATTCTCTGAGGGGGAAAAAAGTGTGGACATTACAACAAAGAAAAAAAAGAGATCTCGCCAGGCTTTGCAATTCTACTAAAGGTCTCTGTAAACATCAAGCAAGTAAAGAGAAACATGGGAGCAGTAGGGAGGAAATGAGAAAATAAAATGCAAACATAAAATTGGATCATGACAAAAAGTAAGATGACGTGTATATACACAGGGTATACTATTGCAGAGCGAAGGGAAAATTGGCATAAAGAACAGCTCTTCTGAAGAAGGAAGATATATCAGTGCTCTTTATGTTACTGACTAGGGCAGCATCTTTTTATTAACCTCTCGGTTAATGTGCTCTCTCTGTACATTGATTTTAGACTGCACAAGACTGAGAACTCACTTTTACTTTTGTGTTACTCTTACATGATTCATAATCCTGGGCTCCCACATACTTGAAAACAGGAAGAAGAAATATCACAGATGAGCCATTCATTAGATGCACGAGACTCATGATCTGCTTTTATGTTGTTTTAAGCACAGTACTTGATATCAGAAAGTTCACTTGAAGTGAATTGCCAGCACACGTAGAGTAATTTAGGTGTCTTTTAGCTCATTTCTAGTCCATTAAACAAAGGGCCAGAAAATAGGTTTATCTATTCTAAAATTTGGGCTCAAGCAAGCATACCTATTTTTTCATGATGCTAAATCGTTTGGCCACCTGCTATGTTCAACAACATAGTAAATGCTATTTAAAATATGTGCAAGTGCAGTTTATGCTATGATGTATGGAAAGCATTGCATTCTAGTGTGTAACAGGAAACAGATTTTAAATAGTTGGATAATTAAGATTTTTGAACTATTATCATTTGTTACATGTAGACTATACTTGTTGTGGTTCATAGACAGTTCTACATATTTGTGTAGAATATTGATAGTTTCTCTTAATCTGATCCAAATCCTCATGCACTGCATAGTCTGTACCAAAATTCACATGTTGGGAATCCCAGTTTACAAAGGAGTTTCAGCATTCCTACTTCTGTGCATTTAGGGTCTTCTCCAAAGCCTGCTGAAGTAATTGGGAATCAGATCAATAATATTTTCCAAGTCACCAGCAAAATGATTAGTACTTTTATTGGTCAAATACTAGTACATAACCAGTGTCATCTGTGGCTCTTGAGACAGATTATCAAGATGTATATACTGGTCTGCAGTCTCCAAAGTGCTACTTTAACAACATTTATGTGGTTTAATTTCCTTTTTTTTTAAATAGCGATAACAAAAATCTCTCATGGACTCTAAGAGTTCTTCCAACCCTGTGTTGTCTGCAGCTGCCACCGCAGGGTTTTCACCAATATTCTGTTTTTACCTTTTATGTCCAGTTTGCTGCTCCAGGCCAATGGGGGCTATGGGAAGCAGCACAGGCCAGGGGATGTGCTGGGTGCCCTTCCCGCAGCCCCCATTGGCCTGGAGCGGTGAACCGGGCCAGTGAGAGCCGCGATCGGCCCAGCCTGCAGACATAGCAGGTAAACAGACCGGCCAGGACCACCAGGGGCTTTCCCTGAACAAGCGGTGGACCGGCTTTGAGAAGCACTGGGGTAGAGAGAAAGGGAAGTTTCCAGAAGGCAATCGTGGGTCAGACCAATGGTCCATCTAGCCTAGTATCCTGTCTTCCAATAGTGGCTGATGCCAGATGCTTCAGAGGGAATGAACAGAACAGGGCAATTTATTGAGTGATCCATCCCCTGTCATCCACTCCTAGCTTCTGGCAGTCAGAGGTCATGGGTCACCCAGAGCATGGGGTTTTGTCCCTGACCATCTTGGCTAATAGCCACTGATGGACCTGTCCTCCATGAATTTATCTAATTCTTTTTTTGAATCCAGTTATTCTTTTGATGTTCACCACAACCCATGGCAACAAATTCCTCAGGTTGACTGTGTGTTGTGTGAAGAAGTACCCCCTTGTACTTATGTTAAACCTTCCACCTATTAATTTCTTTGGTGACTCCTGGTTCTTGTGTCACGTGAAGGGGTAAAGAACACGTTCTTATTCACTTTCTCCATACCGTTCATAATTTGATAGACCTCTATCATCTCTCCCCTCAGTCATCTCTTTCCAAGCTACACAGTCTCAGTCTTTTCCATCTCTCCTTATATGGAAGCGGTTCCATACCCCTAATCATTTTTGTTGCCCTTCTCTGAACTTTTTTTCAATTCTAATATATCTTTTTAGAGATGGGGTGACCAGAACCGCACACAGTATTCAAGGTATGGGTGTACCGTGGATGTATATAGTAACATTATGATATTTTCTGTTTTATTATCTATTCCTTTCCTAATGGTTCCTAACATTTTGTTAGCTTTTTTGTCTGCCACTACATATTGAGCAGATGTTTTTAGAGAACTATCCACAGTGACACCAAGATCTCTATCTTCAGTGGTAACAGCTAATTTAGACCCCATCATTTTCTATGTATACTTGTAATTATATTTTCCAGTGTGCATTACTTTGTATATATCATCTTTGAATTTCGTCTGCCATTTTGTTGCCCAGTCACCCAGTTTAGTAAGATTTCTTTATAACTCTTCACAGTCAACTTTGGACTTAATTATCTTGAATAATTTTGTATCATCTGAAAAGTTTGCCATCGCCCTGTTTACCCCTTTTTCCAGATCATTTATGAATATGTTGAACAGTACTAGTCCTATCTTTCTCCATTCTGAAAACTGACCATTTATTTCTCCCCTTTGTTTCCTATCTTTTAACCAGTTACTGATCCAGGAGAGGACCTTCCCTCTTATCCCATGACTGCTTACTTTGCTTAAGAGCCTATGATGAGGCCTTCTGAAAGTCTAAGTACATTGCATTCACTGGATCACTCTTGTCCACATGTTTGCTGACCCCCTCAAATAATTCCCTTTCCAAAAGCCATGTTGACTCTTCCACAACATATTTTGTTCAGCTAAGTGCCCAATAATTCTGTTCTTTACTATAGTTTCAACCATTTTTTCTGGTACTGAAGTTAGGCTTACTGGTTTGTAATTGCCAGGCTTGCCGCTGAAGCCTTTTAAAAAAATCGGCATTACATTAGCTATCCTCCAGTCATCTAGTGCAGAGGCTGATTTAAGCAATAAGTTACATACCACAGTTAGTAGTCCTGCAATTTCATAATTGAATTCCTTCAGAACTCTTGGATGAATACCATCTGGTCCTGTTTAACTATTACTGTTTAATTCGAGAGTTCTCAAACTGGGGATCAGGACCCCTCAGGGGATTGTGAGGTTATAACATGGGGGGGTCATGAGCTGTCAGCCTCCACCCCAAACCCCACTTGCCTCCAGCATTTATAATGGTGTTAAATATATTTAAAAGTGTGTTTAATTTATTGGGGGGGGTCACACTCAGAGGCTTGCTGTGTGAAAGGGGTCGCCAGTAAAAAAAAGTTTGAGACCCACTGGTTTAATTTATCAGTTTGTTCCAAACCCACCTCTATTGACACCAAAGTCAGGGACAGTTCCTCAGATTTATCACCTAAAAAGAATGGCTCAAGTGTGGGAATCTCCCTCACATCCTCTGCACTGAAGACCAATGCAAAGAATTCATTTAGCTTCTCTGCAATGGCCTTGTCTTCCCTGAGTGCTCCTTTAGCACCTCAGTCGTCCAGTGGATAGAGGAAGGATAGAACCTAACAATAACAATGTGTGTTTACCAGTGTATATTTAAGGCATTATGGTTAGAAGAACTGATGTGCAGAATCATTCCTTAGTTACCGTTAGTTGGTACTGAATCCACAGAAAAGAAGTATCACATTTTGGGGAGAAGGGAAAGAGTTGTAATGCATGGATCCTTGACACCGTAGAGTAAAGATGTTTCATGAGGATCTCTTTGGAATGAGGCTTTAAGCTGCAGATTTGTTACAAATCGCATTGTAATGGATAGTAAGAGTTCGGAGAAATTGTATCAATTTTTACTTGAGTTGAAGGACACAATGCACAGAATGTTGATATGTACAATAGCATTAGGAGCTGTTATGTCAAGACTTATTTAGAGCTCTTTAGCTATTACTGAGTGTGATTATTGGCACGCCAGACACCTAGTGTATTATATTGTGTCATGAAAGTCTTGAGCACTCTTCGATGCACAGGTTATCGATACAATACAATGCAATTGCTTCAGGATGCCCTTAAGGAGATATCGTAACAGTGGAGTTTCCAGACATGCATTCTAATCCCCCCATGGTAAAAATCCATAGGAAAATTTTCATATAGTTCTGTGCATGCACATAAGCTGCATTTCTAAATGGACAAATTGTATATTGTTCCTGCGTTGAGGAATTTCTTCCTGTAGTGTGTGTGTATATGTATGTGTATGTGTCTAGATATGTAATATATGTTGGACAAATTGTCTCAGACACACACAAAAATAGGATTCTGTAGTAGAAATGCAAACAGATCCTTAATTATAGCAGCACTTGCAGTTGCCACTATGGTATATTAATTTAAGCAAAAAGAGTATAAACCTTCTTCAGAGAAGGAGCTGTTCTGTGCTGTTGGCTGATATGCTTGAATTATGCAAGTATGTTAAAAAACAGTAAAATCCATACTTATCTTTATATACCCAGGCATTAAATAGTTGGTGAGCTAGTGGTGGTGGGGAGCAGCATTCCTCACAGCCTAGAATGGGATTTGATTCCTGTTGACAGCAGAGCTATATACTGTCTTCTGACCTGGTCTCATATTCCAGCTGTGAAACAGAAGTGGAAGGTCAACGTAGCAGCGCAGTGCTGTAGTGGTAAACTGAGTTGTTATCCTGAAATCATTCAGGACAGGCTTCAGATTCCATCAGAATAATTGATTTTCTCATAAGTGGGCATTCCTTCTTTGTGCGGAATATACTTCAGGAGTGAAATACTGCAGCCTCAAAACACTTCAAGAATATACTGAAAACCAATATAGAGATATCGGGTTTACAATGTAGAACTCAGAAAGATTGGATAATTCTTTAGGGATAAGATTCTGAAACATTCCTATTAATGTAGATCCTAACTGATTTCAGGAAATAAACTGTTTGTTTTCTGCTAATATGGTTGTATTCACAGTACTTCTCTATCCAGAACTATTAATTATTCTGAAGATTGAAGGGATAAAAAGGAAGAGTACCAAAGAACAACTTTAGAATCCTTTCCCCAAGTGGAAATTTAGGTTTGTTTGTCCAAACCAAATTTTCTAAATTAAACTTTCAATAACTGGCAGACGCAGATTCAAGATGGATCAGATTCTCCCCTAGGCTGAGAAGCACATGTATATCGGGAGAGATTGTCAGTGCTCGTTACAGCTATGATTCTGTGCGTTGGCATGTGCCAACTCATGAGTGAGTTACAGGAGGAAGGAGGCCGCTCTAATTTATGCAAGCAGTGCATGGGTGCTAAGGAATTGATGGAGTGGATCTCTGTGGTGCTGCTCCCCCTCAGTGCCTGGATACAAGAGGTAACAGTTGGTGCAGGAATCAGCTCTGCCAACTTAATGCCAGCTGAAAGATGGAGGAATTCTCAGTTGTTGAATTATGGCTAGTTTCTGGCTTTTGTACACCACTCATTGAGATTGGAGGGAAGGAGCTGGCCTGATATTTTTATATTTCATATTTTCAGAGACATTCTTAACATTGTGCTATTTCAACATGTCTTACAAAGAGCACAAATCGGTATAATGCATCAGACAAAGAACATCATTTCTTCACAGATCTATTTTCAAGTATCAATATTGTCTTTTAATAAATGTAATACATTACACAGTAAGGCCCTAATCATACAATTCACTGTGCATAGGCACAGCACTGCACCTGTATAGAGTCCTGTTGACATTAATGGGGCTCATATGCAGTGAATTTCAGGATACAGGCCTAATTCTAGCTAGCTAGGTACTTTCGAGGCCCATATTACTATGTGATCTGAGCACCTCTTCAGTAGAAATGTTATTTTAGCAATATAATCACCTGTGTAATGAAGGTTCCTCCATGTGATTATTTTGTCCACCTTTATGGGTTGATCCTATTACTTTGCACTGAACATGCCGCGAACACATTTAAATATATATTTATATATATGCTGGACTTGGAACAGACACGCGCACACTGTACTTATAAAGATTTTTTGGTTAAAATTAGGGTTGCCAATTGTTTAATCACACAAACTCCAACACCCTTGCCGTGCCCTCTTCTCTGCCTCTTCCCCAAGACCATGTCCCTATTCTACCCCTTCTCCAAGCCCCCCCCACTCCCTCCAGCCCTCTCCCTCCATCACTCGCTCTCCCCCACCCTCACTCACTTTCACCAGACTGGGACAGGGGTGTGGAAGGGAGTGAGGAGTGCAGGCTCTGGGAGGGAATTTGAGTGTGGGAGGGGGCTCAGGGATGGGGCAGGTGGTTGAGGTGTGGGATGAGGTTCGGGGTGCAGGCTCTGGGTGAGAGTTTGGGTGCAGGAGGCGGTTTGGAGTACAGGCTCTGGCTGGGCAGTGCTTACCTCAGGCACTCCTGGAAGTGACCGGCATGTCCAGCTCCTAGGCTCAGGGGTGGCCAGGCTGCTCTGCGTGCTGCCCCTGCCTGGAGGCACTGCCCGTGCAGCTCCCATTGGCTGCAGTTCCCCGTTCCCAGCCAATAGGAGCTGCATAGTCAGCGCTCTGGGTGGGGGCAGCAAATGGAGACCCCCTGGCCGCGCCTCTGCCTAGGAGCTGCTGGCAGACATGCTGGCCAGTTCCAGGAGTGGCATGGAGCCAGGACAGGTAGGGAGTCTGTCTTAGCCCTGCTGTGCCACTGGAGTTTTAGTGGCATCAAGTCTCCCAGATTGGCTTCAGTAGTCTCCAGGAGATCAAACCTGATTCCAGGAGACTCCTGGCCAATCTGGGAGGGTTGGCAACCCTAGTTAAGATGGAATTTTTATAAGCTGAAACATTCACATGGGTTATTTTCTTTCAATCTTAGAGCCATTAAAGTTACAAATATAGCACCTGGTTGCTTAGACACTTGCACCTGTTCAGCACGCCATTAAAGTTAATGGGGTTCTCATGGTCTGACCCCAGGAGTCCAGGACTGGGGCCTGAGGCCTCATCCTGCAAACACTCACTACCTACCATTGTGCTTACTACTATACACAGTTTAACACAACTTCTGTGCTAATACGGTAGCAACACTATGCAAGTACTTGCAGGATCAAGTACTTCATTGGGGATGGCACTTCGCAGAACTTGAATGTACCTACAACCGGCATGTTTTATAACAGATGAATGTTTGTACCTCTAAAGAGCAGGTGCCACTGGAAACTGAAATTTCCTAGAGCCAAAGAAAATCTAGTCCGCAGGCAGATAATGACTGCCTGACCTGAAGGGGACCACACTCTCAAGGCAAGAGATAGGTAACGCAATCTCTGTATGATAGCTCTCATCCTAAATAGATATTTTTGATTGTACCAGATGGCATACAGTGTCTTTGCAGAGAGTCTGCAGTCCACACAGCGTTGTGCCAAAAGTAGGAAACCCATAAAATTCAAGGCAACATGTTCAGCATGAACTGCAATCCTAGAGATGTAAGGTCAGTACTTTAATACACAACTCCCACAAAATGGAATTTAATTACGTGAGGCAGCCCTGAGTTCCTCCCTCAGGAGTCCTTCCCTTCTTCCCCCCACCCTCATTTATGTCCTTTTCCTGTATATCTTTCTTCTGTCAGGTACCTGTTTCTTAAAAATAGGGAGTGGGGTGCGGGGGTGTTTCTGTCCCCTGTTTATTTTACATTGCAGCTTTGTAAGTATAGACTTTTTTAATAGGTAGCAACAATTAAGACAAGATCAAAGGGTTTTCCTACTGTTAATATTTTATACAGAGAATGCACAATGAAAAAGTTATGCTGGTCATCTAGATATAGGAAATAGACAAGACCAATCCTCTCTCATGGGTGTACTACAGAATAAACTACTAACATTTTCAGATTATTCCAAAGGAACCAAATAATGTAAGTACAATCACTCTATTGAATGAAGAATGTGGGAGTAAAAAAATCATCCACTCCAATAGTTTAGTGTCTCCTGCTATAGTATATCTAGTCATCTTCTAAAATGTTTTACTCAGTGAAGGTTGTCTGCTTGGATTACCTCCCCCCCCCGGCTCTCTCCGGGATGTAAAACCATCCAAGAGCTTCAAGCTGTAGCAGGTCGTCAGACTATTAAAACTGTAATCTCATGGAAACCTAACATATAAATTAAAATAATCTACCCAGCCAGTTGACTTTAACTGTGCTAGTGCTGTATTGTATGAAACATCAAAATCACTCCTAACAAATAGTTTTCTCCCCCAAACATATCAATGTCTCTGCCTGTATGTCATCCTCTACTTCAAGACTATAACAACAATTTCAAGAATTAAACTAAGCAATTCAGGTCACTTGATCAAATTCAAGCATAAAAATCAGCAGAGGTATGTGATATGTAGAATCTTAGCTCAAGTGTTCCACCAAAAAAAGGTACACAGAGGTACTTAAAATAATTTGCCTTCTCTCATTTGACTCCATTTCATCAGTTGTTTCTCATGGTTTGGCCTTGAAAAAGTGTCTGCATACTACATAAAATGTTTGGCTAACATAATTTATTTTCAGAATTTGGATACATAATGGATGCAATTCCTCTGTCTTGGAATTTCTTTTTCACGTTAATAAACTCCTTCTGTCTTTTAATAGCATTGCAGTGCAGGTCAGGGATATTATTTTCCTTCTTCCTGCAATACCAAATTGTCAATGGGTCTGATAGCTTTTAGGATGCTATTTTGTGCATGTTCATAGGATAGTCTGGGATGGTGTTACAACTGAAGGAAGCTGTCTAGCAGAAATCAAAGTTAAACTATTATCCACAAGGTGGTGGTCCCCAAAAATCTTTCAGCAGTTTTGCACATGAAATATTGCCAAATCCTTAATCTCTGGTTTTCCTTGAACTCCCACAACTCTGCAATTTATAATCATTTCATGATTCTCTGCTTCATCTGTGATATTACCCATTTTGTAATTACTGAATATGTCCATGAATGCAGCATCAAAACACAACAATCAGTTTTCAGGTGTTACCATCCCATCTGAATTTCTAATTTTCTCTAATATTCCATCTACTTTGAAATTGATCTTGGTAAGAGATCTTAAAACAATATCAATTTTTATGAAATAAGTCTGCTCATGCAATCATTTGGGTTCACCCTATGTCACAGAGCACAGATTTGGTGGGTGATGCTTCGGGGGACTTGGCAAGTTCTTTCACATATTTTTGCCTCTTTAGTTTAAAGTTGAAAAAAAGGTTTTCTTAAGATTGACTGGTGGGGTTTTTGTTTTGTTTTATTTGTAATTATAAATTTCATCCAGTCTCCCCCTGCATGGGAGTAAAAAGCAAGAGGGAGCCAAATTAATAAACTGGCAGCAAAGCTCTCTCTAACCATGTCCTTTGAGCTTGTCCTATTACCTCATCCTTTCATTTTAGTTTTGTTGCCAAATGTGTGTCTCAGACTCAGTCAGACTCGGTGCTTAGTGTAGTTTATTACACTAGATGTGTTAAAATAAATAAAATGGTGTTGGTGTGAGAGTTGAAAAAGTGAATGGAATGTACTGCAGTTTGATTTTGTGATTAGAGAGGATTTTCATTTTGCAGGAAAGGGCTTGAAGCCCAAAGAACATTGCAGTACTTTCCTATGATCTCACCTTTTATTTTATTTGGGATTTCTTTGTTTTCATGCAGAGAAGGCAGAAGAGTAAGAATAAAGCTTTTGGAGAGTTCTGTAAATTAATAAATGCACAAACTTTTGATTTTATTTTTTACATATGTGTCTCAAATACACTGCACATTAAATCATATTTCCAGGAATAAGAGTTTTTGGTTTTTTTACAGTACTTTGTTGCAAAAGTCCCAGGCACAATTTATTAGGTTTTTCCACGTAAGTAGTAAAGCTTTGGTATATTTGTTGGAGTTACCTTAGGATACTATTCTGATATCTTAATAGGGATAGCACAATAGGCGTGCCTCGAAGCCTCAAAACAGATTTCTGTTAACCTGTTCCTTATGACATCGTTGCATATTCATGAAGTTTGAACTGCTCTGTCTAATTTTTACTAGTGAGACAAAAAGAAAACCAAAACAAAAAACCCTCACCTTTAACTGTTATTCTTAGTAAATTATTGCTATGCTATTTAGCTCTGTTACTGCAAGAGGAGAACTATTTCCTTGGGTAAATGTCGGTCGTCTCCAGTGCAGTCTCTCTTTAGTAATAGTAAAATATTTTTAGCTGTTATTGGATGCTTTATATCTAATTGGTGACAGGCATTGTGCTCAAATTAATGCTCAGCTCCAGTTATAATATCATTATGTCATAACAGTGAAAAATTCTAATTAAGATGATCTGTTTGCCAGGAAAAGGTTTAGTGTATCAATGAATCTATTTTATCAGGGGTGAGCAGTTTGCTCCCCATCCCCCCCAATCAGAGCCTGAATTATTAGAAAAACATCACAGATGCATGCTGCATTGGACAAAGAACACATGTCTGCAGTTAAATCATGTATATCTTACTTTTTACTGATGTAATTGTGAAATATGTTCTTTTTGCATTCATAATTAGGGGGTGGAACAGATGGTGAAGGCTTAGTTTAAAATAATCTGTCATTAAAATAACCTAGCCTACTGGTAATTCTTCACTCTAACTGGAGTTTAGGTCAGGGTAACAGGGTTTTTTGCAGCTTTGAAATACAGGAGAAGGAATTAGGGACTTCATGAATAGTATGATATATGAGGATATTCCCTAGAAGGACACTGTAGTAAGATTTCAGTCTCTGAAATTTGGCTGTAGTGAGAATATGCAAAAATACTAGGGACAAAATTCCTCTGACAAATATAAATCCATTTAACAATGCATTATACATTAGTACTCATTCAGTCAAAGTGGTACAGTTAGTTTCATATCCTGCAAGGAAATAATTCCACAATTTCACAAATACTGGAAGAGCCATTCAGTGTTTTGGGTTAAAAAAAGTCTTACATTTTTTGCATTATGTAGATGTCGGAGGCTATAAATTATAATTATTTGGCACTATTATTGAGAGGTGATATAGCTACTGACTTTTACATCTGAATCTCACTTCCTTCATGTCTACCACATAGACTTACTGAGATATGACATAGGAAATCTTGTATCAATCCTGTCTGGCTAGCTTAGAACTTTTTTAGTAATAAGACTGTCTCAATAAATCCAGACACCTGGATGCCTTTAAAGCATTTATTTAAGTGTTTCCTCTAAGATTTTGTTCGCTAACTGCTTTGAAGAAAGCGTATAGATTTCAGCATGGTATTATGATAAATCTTCTTGAGGAGGGGCAAGTATTAACATTTGTGTCGGTTCTTTTTCATCTTAATCCAACCTCGGTTAATAATCAGAAAATCCTACATAGTGGGTAAGAAGATGTAATTAACCCTTTGACCCCAGAATCTTAATTGGAGCCTGTTGAAAAGAGTGGGGCAGTTTAAAAAAAAATTAAAAAGTAGCCTGTGGTGATTGAAACAACATAATAAATAATGGTTTTCTCAAAACAAAATGAAAAAGTGCTATGAAACATCACCTCTAATCACATTTTATACATAAGTAAGTATAAACTGTCTCAAAATAGGAGTGTTATTAGTCTTTTTCTTAGATCAGAGATGCCCAAAATTTGGCCATCTGAGGGCCTCATCAACAACTTTCAAGAACCCCAATAGTTAGCATAAAATTGAGCTGATGGCAGCCAACCTCATGTTAAAAACAAAAGGGGAAGGGAGCTTGAGATTGCAGGTCCCAAAATGTATATTCCATCTATATCTGAGTGGCCTCTGCTCATATGAAAATGGAGGATTTTGTGAAGTCTGTTTAGTCTCTGCATACCACACCTCTGTACTAAATTGACAATGGCTATGGAACAGAGTGTAGAACTTTGTAGCCCATGTCTGGTCCACAGATCATGCTTGCCTTTGTGTTACAGAGTTTCTCTTTAGAAGTCTGGTCTTTGGTAGTTACTCTGGGGTCCTCAAATTGAAAGACAG
This sequence comes from Gopherus flavomarginatus, assembly GCF_025201925.1. NCBI lineage: Eukaryota > Metazoa > Chordata > Testudines > Testudinidae > Gopherus > Gopherus flavomarginatus. The sequence goes on from NC_066621.1 coordinate 112,075,353, forward strand.
CTTTAAAATTTTGCTAGCGGGAAACACCTGTGTTTTTCTAACAATAGTTATGCAGCTGAACATAGGTATGTAATTCAAATTGTGCTTCCAAGAATATCTCACTGCTAAACAAAAATTGGCAGCAAAAGTGTACCATGGTGTCAAATACTCTTCTACAAGACACCTTCCTGTAGCCCCTCCACCACCATTGTTTGAAGGCTGGATGGTTTCTTGGTGTGCACAAAGGACACAAGCTTTATGAAAAATTGAAAAATTTCAACACGCATTACCTAAATAATAAATATTCATAAATAATACCTATGATTAACAAATGAGACAGCCCTTCACAGATACTGTTTGACCTGTATAAGGAACAACAACATTGGCACAAGGGTGCTTAGCCCATCTTTGCCCTCTCATATATTTAGGATGGACTAGATTACATTAGAAGGTTTTCCTGTTTTTGCGGGAGGGGTTGTCCTAGATACTAGAAATAGAGTTTGTTTTTTACTTGCACCACTTTAAGGTTTTTCTCTCTTTGCCTTGCATTTCAGGAATTGAAGTAGTTAGCTCATTAGTAAAGTAATAGGCAATGACTTTTTCAAAATGTGATTAGATGCACATTATATGCAACTCATTTTGCTCTTCTTACCCTTTCAAATGCTGAATTCTGTCAGTGTTGATACACAAGTATAACGGGCAGTGGATAGCAGAGAGGAGAGAGAAAGTAGGTAGAGGAGGAGGATTCATCCACCCTCTAGTCTAGTAACTCAAACTAGCAAAATGGAGGAAATCTTATGGGAATGGTCATGAGTCAGTCACACAGAGAGGAAAAACAGTTTTGTGGTATCCTTCCCTGGCACCACCAGTCCAGGAAAAACCCAGCCATAGTGCTTCTCTGACAACTCAATGAGGCAAAGGTGGAGAACAGCCTCCAAGAAGGGGATGGAGAAGCAGGAACAGCCAATCCTACACCAGGAAGGAGTAGAAGATAAAAGCTGTTTAACTGAGAGAAGCAACAAATGGGTGACATGAGTGAGTCACTATTTTAGTGGGAGTTGGCAATGACACCTGTAATTAAAGGTGATTAACACTTTCCATTGTAAGTCCCTGCTTTCAGTTGCTCTTAACTTTTCAGATTTAACCATTCAGGCTAAAATTTTCCATGCCTTGTATCTACTTGAAGATAACTTTTTTGTTTTGTTTTGTTTTGTTTTTTAAAGTTTCAGCAAAAATGGTTGAGCTGTGTCCAAAAATGAGGTTAGGGAAAACTATGCTGCTTTGTCAATATTAAAAATTTTTTTACTGCCATTTTATTGAAAAGCTAAAATTCTTAAACGTGATGGTGCTTAGACTTGCACTTTGTCTGGGATATAATCCAGGTGCCTTTTACTGTCACCCATAGGTGCCGACTCCATGGGTGCTCTGGGGCTGGAGCACCCTCGGGAAAAAAAAATGGTAGGTGCTGAGTATCCCCTAGCAGCCCCCCCAGCAGAACCTGCCCCTACCCTCAGCGTCTCCTGCCCGCTGGTGAGCTCTGCTGATCAGTGCCTCCCTCTCCCTCCTCACACGTATCACCTGCCTCAAATCAACTGTTTGATGGTGTCAGGAGCCACTGGGAGGGCATATGGAGGAGTATGGGCACAGCATGCTCGGGGGAGGGGGCAGAACAGGGCAGGGAAGAGGCAGGGGTGGGAGGAAGCAGAGTGGGGATGGTTTCTTGGGAGAAGGTGTGGAGTGGGGGCAGGCCTGGGCAAAGCCAGGGGGAGTACCCCCTGGGAGATTATAAACTCAGCACCTATGCTGTCACCACAAAAATTCCACCCAGATTTGGCCAAATGATTATATAATATAGCAAACAAGCTAGAAAAGATCAGTGAGGCTTTTGTGCTGAATTTACCCTTTCTCATAATATAAGAACAAAAAGGCTGAAAATGTAAAATTGACAAGAGGAGGAACTTTTTTTGCAACACATAATTAATCCGTGGAACTGATTGCCTCAAGTTATTATTGAGACAAAGAGCATAATGGGATTCTAAAAAGGAACAGACATTTTATGGGTAATAAAGAATATCTTCAGTAACACTAGTTATACATTTGTGCTTAATGACATAAGCCAACTACTAACAGCCTAAGTTTAGGAGAAAACTTTCCCAGTTGACCCCTTATTGCATAAATGTCCACTATGGATATTTCACACATTCCTCTGAAGCATCTGATGTTATCCACTGTTGGATACTGGATTAACATATCTAGGTCAGTGGCCTGATTCAATATGGCAATGACTGTGTTCCGTAGCCAGCATGGGGAGATAATGGCAGCATGGTAATGAGTCAGTAAGATGTGACTGCTGTTGGAAAGAGGCACTTTATCAAATATACCAAAACATGTCCACATAGTCATAGAGTTCTCAATACTATTTATAGCAGGGGTTTAAACAATGTTCCCTGTAGCACTGGTAGACCCATGTTCCTGAAGGCTGCCTTAAGCCACAGAACTTTTAAAGGAAGCCTCCTCTTCTGACCTTTCTCACAGAGGAGGGGTAAGAAAACTGGACACAGACACAGTAGCAGAAGAGATGTTAGAGACTAGAGGATGCCACATTTATAAAGATTTTCATTTTGCCCTTGTATAGATCTAATCTGAGTTCCACCATTCCAGATTTTTCACCTGTTATTGACATTATAGTTCAAGGAGCCTACGTTAATCATTTGTGGGGTGGGGGTGGGGGGGAAGATGATGATTTATAAGATGCCATAAACTGCTTGCATACTATGAATGTTTTTACTTGAAGAAAGTCTATGTAGATTTACATTTTTATTAATTCATAAATATAAATTAGCCTTTCTTTAATGCAATATCTTTTGTGAGTGTTTGTTTTCCAATGTGTGGTTCATTCTTTTGAGAAAACACAGATTTTTGAACTAATTCCACCACCTACTACATCAGAGAGAGGTGAACACTTGCCAAAGTCAGCTTCTGACCGGCAGTATGTTAGAAATTAATCAAGAAGCAGAGGAATCAAAACATTAAAAAGCCTCAGAAATCACTGCTCTGTATTTGAAAGAGAGCGAAATTATTGCAGTGACTTTGTCATTTTATATTTTTCTCTAAATTTGTGTGCAACTCTGTTGTCTCATTCTTCCAAGAACATGTTGATCTCAAATGTAATACATTTATGCTTTACACATACCTCTATCCCAAGGCTTGGATTTGGGATGTTTCCTCATTTTTAACTTCTTATAGTATTACTAATCTCTATAAATTTGTGATTTTTCCTTCGGCAAACATTACATATGTGTTTTGACAATAATTGGCCTCAATAGAGAGATAAAAATGAAATGCCATGTATTCCCAATGAAGAGGCATATTTTCATCTTGATGTGTAGTAATTTACTCCATGTATCAAATTTAGAATATATCTCTTTGTTTATTAACTGCAGTCATGTTTCAAAAACTGTAACTTAATGTGTATAATCATATCTTGATTTTTCCATTTGCAATGGAAACCAGATCTAAAGACTTGAACCTGTCAGAATAAAATTGAATCTAGTTTTACACTAACGGGATAAAATTCATAAAATTTCCATAGACCCAGCATAGTTGACAGTATCTGTTGATTGGCTTTGTTTGTTCTCCTACAAAAGGCAAGTGTGTGTGAGGGGAGGGAGGAGTAATCCTGGATTAATTAACAAACTATGGAGGTCCATAATGGTTCAAGTGATGATCTGAATTTTTCTCTTGCTCGGTTTTTTGTGAGAGGGGATTTCCCCCTTTGCTACTGCATAATTTTTGCATGTAGAAAAACTGAAGTATATTTGGTATTATTTTTTCCTTACTTCTTGTTTCATGCAAATGAGAATAAATGTATCTATGACATAAGGAAGACAAAAATTTCCTCATACTTTGGTATATACCTGTGTGCTGTTTGTGCATATATAAATACAATATACTGTAAAAGAATTGTATTCAGAATACAAGTTAAAATGTTTATATAGAAAACAAAACATCATCCTCAATTTAGTGTTTGATGCCTTTGTTTTAATCTGTTACCGGCTTTGCATCAATCTATTTACTTTTTCTTTTTCTTAATCTGCAGTCCCTGGATGGATTTGTATTTGCACTAAACCAAGAAGGAAAATTTTTGTACATTTCAGAAACTGTCTCCATCTATTTAGGCCTATCCCAAGTAAGTAAAAATTTTTGATTCTAGAATGTAATTGTGTAAGCTGCACTCTTCTGCTAAAGTAATAATCTGTTTTGCAGTATTTTACATGAATTGTGGAATCCATTATGTAAGGTCTGTGTCTAGTTCATTCTGAGAAGTAATTGAGAAGTATATGTGTCAGTATTGAATGTTCAGTTAAAATAAACTTGGGCCTGAAAACTTTTTGTCACAAAGGATCATTATTAATGTATTGAGAACAAATGAATTTTCTTTTCTCAGTTGTTTTGAACTTTAAACCTCTATACCTGGTAGGAAAGGGACACACTAATAGTACTTCCCTTGTGTCCTATTACTGGATGTTTATGGAGTACCCTTTATTATCCTGGGAGCTGACACAATGACAGGGAGTCATTTGGAGTCAAGAAATGCTGGAAGAGACCATTAAAATGTCTTGCAGGGAGGGTTCCAACAAGGACATATTTTGTAGCCTTCACAAATGTTCACTAATACAAAATGACAAATTTATAAAATACAGTATTTTGATTATTTGCAGTTTAATTGCTGACATCTGTTTTTCAGAGGCTAAAAGGGAAGGAAAAAGGAAAAGTTGCTTGTTGGGTTTATTGCTAATCCTACTGCATTCAGAGGCTTCTAGCCGAAATAGCTCCCTTCTATTTGGATTCAGAAATGCAGCAGAGAGTTTTTGCATGATGATTTGCCAAGTAGGATAATCTACTTCTAGTATAGTCACCCTGAGGAGATAAAAATGGAGATAATGTTTGTGTCTCCTCTTTTAAATGGGGACCCATAGTGAACTTGTTGCTTGAGTAAGTTGGCACAGCTCAGAGGAGGCAACTATTAGTATTGGAAGCTTTCAAAAGCTAGTGATTTTGCTGTGCCTCAGCTACATTAAGAATGAGATTTTAAAATAATGAGAGCGATTTTAATGTTTGGTGCAGCAAAAGACTACATTTAAATATTATCTGATGAGAATCAGAATTAGAGTTATTAACTCTGCAAAGAACAACCAAGCAGTTGGCTATAGTGTGTACAGCAATTGTGCTTTGTGGAGGCTTTAGCAAACCAAATAATAGAAATAGAAACGGAGCTATTTTTAATTCAGTATTCATATTCTTGTCTCTCATTGAAGTCCCTAGTTTTGTAATGGGCTTTAATCCCTGCCTTAATCTGTTTGGGAGCTAGTATCAAGGATCTCAGGTTTTGAAATTGGTGCACCACCATGTTGCTAAAACAGTAAAGAATCAGAACTTTAATGTTGTTATTGTCTTAAGCTCATATTAATCTGTTTTATGCATAGTATCCAACAAAGTTTAATAAGCCAATAAAGAAAAAAGGATGAATAATTAGTTTAAGCAGGTAAATGCTAATTAGGGAACTCCTGAAAGGCATCCATTATGCACTAGCTTAAAACAAATTTTACAGCCCTGGTTAGTGGTGTAATCCAAATTCTGTCAAGGCAACTGCATTTTCTGTAATTGAGATGTGTATGTTTGCTTTGCATAACAGATGGCTCTGTATGCTTAGACTGATAGCTAGGAAAATAATAATTGCATTATTCTGGCCAAAAGAATATTAGCTCTTGGGTTTTGGCCATTTCAGTCAGTCCTCCTGCCAGCACAGCATATGCACATATATGGATTGGATTTTCAAGGAAATTGATGCATCTGGAATAGTGTGGCCATCTGAAATATCATCTGTTAAAGAAAAATGTGGCTTTAACCCTATGCTAGTCTCTTGTAAAAGCATTTTCTTCCACTGATTTTTAACTCCAATAGCTGGTAAGACTCTCCTTATTCTAAACTTGTTTCAAGTTGTTGAGATGTTACACTTCATCCTTTGAAGCAAGTGTTCAGATAAATAAAGCAATTACTATTTTTATTAATTATTTGTGTGACTGTAGCACACATGACTTTAGTAATGGACCAGGACACTATAGTAGGTTCTATACAAACGTGGAACAAAAAGACATTCTCTGTCCCAAAGGGCTTACAGTCTAAGATGAGAGACAACAGGGGGCTGCAGGCCAGTGGGGGAGTACTAAGAAACAATAAAACAATATTGGTCAGCCTGATGGGATGTGATCTCAGCACATCAGCAGCCTAACCATTGTCACATTTTTTGTAGGCTTAATGGAACAGTATGGTTTTGAGGAGGGTTTTGAATGAGGACAAGTTAGATTTGGAGAGGTTTATGGGGAGCTCCTCTCAAGCATGAGGGGCAGCATGGCAGAAAGCGCAAAGGTGCTTGTTAGAAAATGTAACAAGCGGATGATGGAGGCGGGCATCCTGATCAGATTGGAAGCGGGGGCTGACATCGACATGAAAGGTGATGAGCAGAATAGGAATAGCCATGAAAGGCCTTGTAAATGAAGATGAGTAGCTTATGTTTGATGTGCTTGAGATAGGAACTCCAATGGATTGCCTAAACATGTTACAGTATTTGACATATCATAACATCTCTTTGCATTTACTAATCAAGGTATCAGTGCAAAATTGTGGACTTGATCACCATAATAAGTGAAATCTGCTGAAGGCCTTTGATTTACCCACTAAAATATATCTAGTTGGTATCCCTATCAATCTTTGCTTAGGACATTTGTACTTTATCAGGCCATAAATGAGTAAACCTTGTGTACACTGTATACATACTTACCACATTTTTTCAGTTGCCTTCCTGTAAATGCTGTAAAATCTTATAGATGCATCACTAGCAGCAGCTAAAGGAAAACTGCAATCATGCATACTAAATAGCCATTCAAATGCTTTATTTATTACAAAGCGCTGATTGGCAAAAATAGCCATGCAAACAAATTCTCGAAGTACAAAGGAAATGCTAATATGTCACTACAGTAATTTCAAAATAGTCCAAAGTGAGGAAGCCATTGCAGTATGTTGTTGTTTCACTGAATTGTGATATGTGAAGAAGCTGGCAAGAACAAGCATTGATGGGATACGAACACATAAGATATCTTGCCTCCAATTCTTTGCATTATAGAATCATAGAAATGCAGGGCTGGAAAGGATCTCGAAAAGTCATCAAATCAAGTCCCCATGCTGAGGTAGGGCAAAGTAAATGTAGACCTTCCCTGACAGGTGTTTGTCCAACCTCTTCTTAAAAATCTCCAATGACTTGGATTCCAGCACCTCCCTTGGAAGCCTATTCCAGAGCTTAACTACCTTTATAGAAAGTTCTATAAGATAAATATGACTTGGTTCCTCTGTGAAGCTGACTGAAGGTAGATTTGTGTAGCATGCACCCTGTAGTTTGTGAAACTTCTAAAACATTTCAAAATGTAAATTCTAAGCTTCTTCAGTTGATTCCTCTTCCTGAAGTGCTGGCTTATGAGTTTTATTTTAATGTGTAGTGCTGCTTTGCTTACAGTACTTTGTTTTTGTTTCTTTCTCTTTTTTATTTAATATGAATGAAAATTGGGTAGCTCATTTTTTTAGAAATAAACAAGAAAAATGTCACATCCAACTAAAAGAAAACTGTCTTTTGACCTAGCTTCAAAGGATGAATGTAGAGTTTTCTCCACAGGCTCAATTTTTCTCTTTTGTGTAACTTGAGAGTCAGTGGTTCAATAAAATGGATGCTGATGTGCAAAGTAAGATTAATAGTAAAGAAATCTGATAATACACCTCTACCCCGATATAACATGGTCGTGGGGAGCCAAAAATCCCTACAGCATTATAGATGAAATGCCGTTGTATCGGGGTAGCAGTGGCAGGACTGCAGCAGTGATTTAGAGAGCCCAGGGCTCCGGCCATGGGGAGCCCCAGGCCCTTTAAAAAGCCGGCTGAGCCCCGCTGCTGCAGCCCCGGGGTAGCAGCAGCAGGGCTCCAGCGGTGATTTAAAGGGCCCAGGGCTCCCCGCAGCAGCAAACCTATGTTATATCAGGTCGTGTTATAATGGGGTAGAGGTGTACTGATATCTCTAGAGCTAGTCTGGGGCTAATAATGAGGTTACTTGTTACAAAGTCTGGGCCTACTGTAATAATAAATAAAAATTGTAATAACGACTCTTTCAACATTGTAATGAATGTACATTGCAAATAGACACCAAAATATATATATTTGGGTTTTAAACACTTTGGCCTGGATTCACAAAAGGATGTATGTGCCTAAATCCCAGAATCAGACCCTCTTGGGATTACCAACCCCTCCTCCTCAGCTGCCTCCAAATTGTATAGGTGCCCAAAATTACTTGGTACCTAAAATTTTTGAAGGAAAAGGTGCCCCTCTTTCTGCTTCTGAGCACACTCACTACAGCCCCATGCCAGGCACTCAGATGCCTAAGCACCAGAGCAATGCTCAAACTGGGAGAAGGTAGGTGTTCCTCTGCCTGCAGGGCTCAGTCTGGTAAGCATGCTCAGACCTTATCTACTGGATTGGGCACCTGTATATCAGTTTACAGAAAACAGCTGGGAGGAGTTGTGGGAGAGGAAGGAGACATTACCTTTAGCCCAGTGACTAAGGAACTCCCCTGTCATGGTATAATTCCCAAATCTGAACCTTAGAGACCAAAAATATGGGGTACCAGCATGAATTTCTCTAAGCTTAATTACCAGCTTAGATCTGTTAAGCTGCCACCACCCAAAAATATATAGTGTTTTGGGGCACTCTGGTCCCCCCAAAAACCTTCCCTGGGGACCCCAAGACCCAAATTCCTTGAGTCTCACAGCAAAGAGGAATAAACCATTTCCCTTCCCCCTCCTTTCTTCCTCCAGCTCTTTCCCGCCCTGGGTACACTAGGAGATCACCGTGATTCAAACTCCTTGAATCACCACACAGAAAGGAATGTTACCTTCCCCCCCACCCTTTTCCCTTCACCCAGAGGCAATACAGATTCAAACTCTGTGAATCTAAACCAAAAGGATTCCACCCTTCTCCTTCCCTGTTAAGTACAGACTCAATTCCCTTGAGCCTTAACAAGGGAAAAAATCAGACAGGTCTTAAAAGCAAAACTTTTAATAAAAGAAAGAAAAAAAGTAACAGGTGTGTCTGTAATTTAGATGGTAAAAGTTACAGGGTCTTTCAGCTTATAGAAACTAGAAAGAAGCCTCCCCCCCCAGCAAAATACAATTTAAAATACTTCCAGCAAACTACACATTTGCAAATACAGAAACAATCAAAAGACTGTAACCGCCTTTCTTACTAAAATACTCACTATTCTGAATATATAAGAGACTGTAGCAGGGAGATTGGCAAGAAAACCAGTTGCCCATCTAGTCCCTTCCAGGACCCAGAGAGAACAAAGAAAACCCCAAAAAACACAAACAAAGGCTTCCCTCCACTGAGATTTGAAAGTATCTTGTCTCCTGATTGGTCCTCTGGTCAGGTGTCCGGTTCACTGTTTGTTAACCCTTTACAGGTAAAAGAGACATTAACCCTTCACTATCTGTTTATGACATCCCCCGATTGGTGGCAGATCCCAGTTCAAATCCCTTTTCCCCCTCAGGTGAAGTAGGAACTTGAACCAGGAATTTCTCACATCCATACTGACATACCAAGTGAGTATCCTAACTACTGGGCTAAAAGTTATGAAGGAGCATGTTCTCCTCCTGCCCTCTGCCCTCTTCCTAAAGGCACCTAACACTGGAAATGGTTTATAGCCAAGAATCCCAGGCAGAGGAAGCCCAGACTAAGGTGCCCATCTCTCAGAGATGTGCAGGGCTTACCACACATCCCTTGGCTTCGTACATCCCATTGGCTACCTTATGCGAGGAGCTTCCTTGCATGCTGGCTTTTGTGAATCCCATTCTGAGGTGCCTGTCTCTTCCCATTCATTGTATTGAAATCCTAGGTGCTAAACTCAAGGCTTTGTGAATCCCAGTGATTTTCTAGACACCTGCGTTTCTTTGTGAGTCTAGCCCTTTATCTGCAGGCTAGTGATGACTGGGAATTTTATGTTAGTTGGTTTGCAGAATTTGATTTTAGAGTGCTTCTTCCAAAACAGTTCACTCTGGAATGGCATTGAGAGCAGTTTCAGAGAATATCAGATGCACATTTGTGGCAGATACTAAGGAGAAGAGATGAAGGAAACTAGAATAAGGGTTTAAAAGTTAGAAGAAATGGGCTACATTGTATAGACCATATCATCAGCTTGTGTAAATCTGCATGGTTCCATTATGATTTGGTCTAGTATAAAGTGGCCCAGAAACTGTAGTATTCACATGTAGGCTCATGATCATTTAGAAG